>NC_137056.1:27172973-27177973 GCF_032717465.1 Coenobita brevimanus | reverse complement strand
TTCATTTCAGGGAGATGTAAGTGAGCTTCCGTTCAAATGGCATCACGTTACACTGAGTCAGGGAATTCTCTGCTGTGTTCACATAAAACAGTTTTCTCAGTGTTCCCTTCCCGAGTGTGCAAATTTGGCCACGTGAAAATGGTCAGTGCCAGTTCATCGCATTCAGGCAGCGTCTGATTCGTGAGGATTATGCAACAACATCCACTCTCTTACAAAATAAGAATCTAAACAAACGTACTCTCCCTCTTCTATTTTCTTCTTCAATCTTCCACTTTCTTCCTGCACTCATGTTCCCTCTCATACTTTTGTTAATAAATTTTTCATCATTCGCTCGTTAAAACGCAGATTAAATAACCAAACTCACAGAACCCTTTGCCCACCCTCTCAAGTGTTCTGAAAGCCAGTGGAGAGAGAGAGAGAGAGAGAGAGAGAGAGAGAGAGAGAGAGAGAGAGAGAGAGAGAGAAGGGAAATACGGAACTTAACTTTGCAGATTTCTCTCAGTTGAATAAAATATCTGAATCTTGATTAGAATATATTGCCAAAAAGTAACACTACTGCAAGAGCTGAGGATAGGAGAGAGTGGGAGATATGACAAGGGCTATCACTGTATGACCCGGCGGAACTAAAAGAGTTGCTTGTGAAAAAAAAAATATATATATAACCTATTAATAAACAGTAGTTGAGAGTAGGGGGAGAGAGAGAGAGAGAGAGAGAGAGAGAGGGAGAATGTGGAGATGATGCATAGATTATTAGACCTGCTCTTGTAAGTACAATTAGATACCTTATCTGTTTTGTTTCTACTACCGCTTGATTGTTTTTTTTTTCTTTTATGTAGGTGGTGACGTAATCATCGTAATGTACTGTAGAATTTAGAAACTGCACTGCACCCTTCAGCTTAAGGTGTTTGTGTCAAGCTGTCCTTCGGTAGCAAGAATAAGAAGTGATTATTTCTTTCACTGCGGTGACATATCTTGTATTTCATCTTTTATGATACACCGGGCTTTTACTCAGCTTGACATGTTGGCTAAGTTATTTTTGCTGCCTTCAAACAACCATAGTCAACTGAGAAATGGGCTGTAGCTCTGAAAAGGTTAATGAAGGCTGTGTCTAACCCCTTCTGTTCAAAAAATGTTTTCTTACATCAACAGACTTGTCTGAAGGAGTCAAGAAAAAGAGATAATGCATCACTAGACTGTAGGGGGTCGGAAAACCCGCTTGTAATGATGGAGTTAGGGAAGTCTGTATCTAATCTCTACTTCAGTGTATCCTTCACTTGATAAAATCGTCAGGAGAATACAAAAACTAAATTAAAAAATTATATCCAGGAAGATGAGATTTAGGCTACAACATATTGGGATCCAGTAATGACAGCGTGAGACATGAATAAAAAGAAAAAAAGAAAGTGACGAAAAGCCTTATAGAAGCATTAATAACCACATTTCGAAAGCTGTGTGTGTGGAAAATAAAACAGCATCGGCACGACTTGGTTCCTCTTGACTCGTACATGTGACTAGAAACAGAATATTTGCGTTTATAGAGGATATAGTGGAATAAGCGGGAGAGAGAGGGGGGGGGTAGGGAGGGGTAAGGAGAGAGAAGGGAGAAAGTGAGAGAAACAGCAGGGTATGGTGTAGAGGAGAGAGAGAGAGAGAGAGAGAGAGAGAGAGAGAGAGAGAGAGAGAGAGAGAGGTAACGTATTAAGAACAAGTTATGGGGGAGAGAGAGAGAGAGAGAGAGAGAGAGAGAGAGAGAGAGAGAGGTAACGTATTAAGAACAAGTTATGGAGAGAGAGAGAGAGAGAGGTAACGTATTGAGAATAAGTTAGAGAGAGAGAGAGAGAGGTAACGTATTGAGAATAAGTTATGGAGAGAGAGAGAGAGAGAGAGAGAGAGAGAGAGAGGTAACGTATTAAGAACAAGTTATGGAGAGAGAGAGAGAGAGAGAGAGAGAGAGAGAGAGAGAGAGAGAGAGAGAGAGAGAGAGGTAACGTATTGAGAATAAGTTATGGAGAGAGAGAGAGAGAGAGAGAGATTGAGAGAGAGAGAGAGAGAGAGAGAGAGAGGTAACGTATTGAGAATAAGTTATGGAGAGAGAGAGAGAGAGAGAGAGAGAGAGAGAGAGAGAGAGAGAGAGAGAGAGAGAGAGAGAGATGCTTTTATTAGTTTGTGCATGTCCCACGCTTATTTAAACTAGATTTAGAGAGAGGGGGTGATGTGGGAGGGAAGGGGGAAGATTGGGCAGGGGGAAGGGTAGAAACCCCTTTGCCTCCTGGTCAACTGAAGATCAATCACGTAGGTTAACTGAAATTAAAGTTAACTTATCCGTAGAGTTACATAGCTCTTGTACTGTGTATGTCACAGGCCGAACACTTACGGTGAAAATGTAGTTCATTTCTGCTCAGTATTGAAAATATTTACAATATCAAAATAATCTTTCTTTTTATATTAGCTACTGCATGATATCGGACAGCCTTTCATGACTGTAATTCTGAATAAAACTTAAGAAAATGAAAGCTCATGTGAATACATTACCTTTTTAGTGCAATGCCGGATTTATTTAGTGTATTCTCGGTACTTCCTGACAGTTTCCTTCAACTTAACGCGAGGAAATACCAGTATAAATGGAGCTAAATCCTTTCTGTCTCTTCAGCATGTGTTCTTATCAGCTTAGGATGATTTTTACTGCCTCTTCAGCTTATATAAACGCCCCCCCCATCATCATCATCATCATCATCATCACCATCATCATCATCATCATCCTGTTCCTACTCTTTCTTGTTCCTCTTTCTCCTTTCTCTCTTCCCCTTCTTCTTCCTTCACTCTTTCTCTTCTTCTTCTTCGTCTTCTTCTTCTTCATCATCCTGCTCCTGCATCTGTTTATCTTCCTCATCCTTCTATTTTTTGTCCTCCTCTTCCTCCTTCTCGTCCTCCTTCTATTTCTCTTCCTTCTCCTACACTTTCCTGTTCTCCTGTTCCTTGTCCTGTTCCTCCTCTTGTTCCTCCTTTACTCTTTACGCCACATTTAATTCCGTCTTCTTTTACTTAATTATGTTTTTGCTTCACACTTCCCCTAATTATCTCCCGTCGTGTCTCGATAGCTCAGATCTCTGCCTTTTTAACGCCTTCACTGTCATTACACCTTTTAGCCCTTTCAGACCGATTGAGTCTTTTCATCCTTTATTTTTGCTTTCACATGGCGGTCTCTTATTAAGAATTTTTCGAACTTGAGGATTTTAATACAGCCTTGAGCAAGGGCTGCTTGTCCCTTACTACTTCCCAAAGGCTTTATTCTTCTTAACAAAAATTTCTAGTTAGGGACGGGTTTTATGTTGCCGTCATAAACACCACTCATACAAGAGATTTTACCTAAGCCGAATATATCTTTCGTATAAAACAACTTGTGGTGCCATCTTGCCATACCATAAGCTCATACGGTCATATGATAATGTTATAAACTTCACTGTAACAAACCGCCTCGAACTGACCACTAAATCTGGTCCTCTTGCGTTTCCAGTGGCTCCCCGTCTGTCCTCGTATACCTCGATCATAATTCTCTTAATCATCATTTAACTCTCCTCATTCTACACTACTCCGTTTTTTTTATTGAGGCGAAGATGCACTTGACAGGTTGATGATGATTGGCTGAATGCAACATGTCCAAAAAATATTTACTAACCCATATTTCCCCGTCAGATATTTGTTGTCAGTTAATAATGCTAGGTTATGAAGTAATGTTGCATTCAGCTAATAATCACCAGTCTGTCAAGTGCATCTTCTCCTCGATAAAAAAAACTGAGTATAGTGCACTTTTTTTTTCTTCATATAGCCTATTTACTGTTTTGTCTTCTTCCTCCTTTTGTCTTCATTTTCTCCTCATATACCTACATCAGATTTCGCTCATTTCCTTCATCCTCACTATTCTCTTACTATCGTCTCGTTTTCTTCATGCTCTTCCTTTCCATATTCTTATTTTGTATTTCTTTATTTTCCCCATTAAATGTCTATCCCCAACCTTCTTCTCACTAATCTGGCATCTTTCTTGTAAACACCTTTTTCTTTGTTTTCTTTTTTCTTTTGCTTATTTTCCTTCATACATTATAATCAGTGGATCTTCCTCCTGTGTGGTAGGTGGGGGCGCTCACCATCTACTCACTCGATGTAGTGCTGTTTTGGGTGTCTGCCCTTTCCTTCCTGCTTTCTTTCCTCTTCTTTCATTCCTTCATTCTTTCCTCTTTCTTCTGCCCACGGATGACTTTATACTCTCTCTGCTGTCTTTCTTTCCTTCTTTCTTTCCTCTTCCTTCTTCCTATGGGTGACACTACACTGAGTGACATGCAAAATGGCTTCCTGTACACCAGGAAACCATTTACTACGCTGGGTGGTAACCATACAACCAGATTATGGCGCCTAGTGGTTTAGTGGGCAATTAAGGTGCACCAATCGGATAGAGCCTGTGTAGGTTTATATCGAAGGGGTGGTTGGGGTTTATTGCTCACGTAATGCGACTCAGAGATGAGTATGGTTGGTCACTCTCATCTTAAATGTCAGGACCAAATAGCCTAGCCTCGGGTTCCTACGCTCCTCCTGGGGAGACATATGATTGGATGATGGATGGATGGATGAGTCTTCCTCCTCCATTAATTCCCAATCATTTCTCCTTCTTTTCATTTTCACTCCTCTTCTTTATTTTTATTCCTTCTAATTACTTTCCTTTCTTCTGCTCTCATCGTGACTGCTTGATTCATTGCCTCCCTTATTCTTTATGTTATTTCATCTGGACTTCCCTCCACCATTACTTCTCACTGATATTTCCTTTCCTTCATCACAGTGTTACCCCCTCTCTTCTCGTTCTCTGTAATCTTGTTTCTCACTTTTACTTTCCTGTTGTCCTCCATGTTTACCTCCCTCATTCTTCACACTGGCGCATATTCTTTAGAACTTCCTCTATAATTAATGCCTGTTCTTTCCTCCTCTCCATTCATGTTTCATTTCCCTTCCCT
>NC_137056.1:27052973-27167973 GCF_032717465.1 Coenobita brevimanus | reverse complement strand
AACGAGATGAATCGAAATTTTGCTTCATTAGTTTGGAATTCATACACATAATTTTGCTGAATTAATCACCAGTTAATCAGTGAGTTGAGATCTCGCTGTAATAGTTTGGAACTCATAAGGCATCACACTGATATGAGTATTGTTCATGACATACATACATGTAATAGAGAGAGAGAGAGAGAGAGAGAGAGAGAGAAGTCAACACTAAGAACGTCTTTATTTTCGGGGACGTTTCGGCTTCAGCATTAAACCATTCTCAGCTTTTGTAGGAAATGAGACGGCATGTTTCTAATAATGCTAAATATTTTACACCATAAACTATTAAAAGACTTGCAAGCAAGATGCAGTCAGTGCTGAGAAACAAGTAAATCAGTTAGGAGGATAGAACTGCAGTAACTGCAGTACCTCTGAAGAAATAAAACTAAAAATAGAACATGGCCATTTGAGTTCCCAACTCAGAGGCTTTATCACACTCTGTAAACATCGGGAATTTCAAAGTGCTTTTCACTGCCACCGATGAGTCCACATGTCTCATACCGGAGTAAGTCCTCACATGTTTGCATTAGCTGACTCTTGATAGTCATGGGACCTCTACCCCCTTGCGCTGCTTCTGAACACTATGGTATGTGCACCCACTGGTTAACTTGTGTAAGATGAAGTATTTATATAGTAATTTTGTATTTCCAAGTTTCAGTTTTGTACATTTATTATTCCTGTGACGAAGGATGGTACCGTATCATTTATGGCAACGTCGGCTGTGTGTGTGTGTGTGTGTGTGTGTGTGTGTGTGTGTGTGTGTGTGTGTGTGTGTGTGTGAAATCCTCCTAGGCTTTATAATGGATTTGAATGAAACTTTACAGTTGAGTTTGTCGGGTTCCTGGAAAGGTCTTCCACTATACAGTATACAATTTTCCAAGGATGATTTTTAGGGGGGTCAGCCCCCCTAGAATAATTTAAAATTCTCAGAAATAATGAAAGGAAGGCAGAAATGACTTAGATATCGTAGTATTTGTACAATGGATTCTTCTCCGCAATGCGATCTTTGGGGAGCGTCATTCCCCCCGCCAATGATTTTTGAGGAGTCAGCACCCCTTCTATTAATAAAAATGATTAGAAATGAGGGAAAGTGAGCGAATGAATTTCAACAAAACTACTTAGGTGCGTTAATTGGGTTCCTGAAAAGGCCATCCGCTATATACAATTTTCCAGCCATTATTTTTAAGAGGGTCAGTCAACCAGCCAAATTTAAGGTTCTTAGAAATAATGAATGGAAGGCAGGTATGGTTTCGATATCATAGTTAAAACTGTACAATGGACTCTTATCTGTACTGCGATATTTTGGGAGCGTGAGCAGATGGATTTCAGTGAAGCTTCTAAAGTCATTTCGGTTCGTTACATGGTAATGTCCTTTACCAGATCAGCCCCTCCAAAACTGTTAAGGAATACAAAATAGGGGAAGAAGGGCAGATATAACTTTGATATATTAATACATTTTGTACAGTTAACTTTCATCCATAATGCGATATTTGGGGAGCGTGATATGGAGAATGTGAGTGCATTCAAGTACTTGGGTAGTGTGATGAGTAAGGATGGAACTTTGGGGGATGAAGTACGTGAAAGGGTACAGCAGGGAAGAAAGGTTGTTGGTACACTGAAAGCAGTGATGAGAAATAGGGAGGTGAGTATGGAAGTTAAGAAGTCACTGATGATGGTATTGTGATCCCTACCCTGACGTATGGAAGCGAGGCGTGGACCTTGCAAGAGTGGAACAAGTCAAGAGTGAGAGCAGTGGAAATGAGTTACTTGAAAGGAGCATGTGGAGTGACGTGGAGGGACAGGTTGACGAATGAAGAAGTGAAGGAACGTTGTGGGGTAGATGTGGATGTGATTGAAAAGATTAGGAGAAATACACTGAGGTGGTTTGGACATGTGGAGAGAATGGAGAATGAAAGACTGACTAAGAGGGTGTATGTAGGTGAGGTGGAGGGAGGGAGAGGGAGGGGTAGACCGAGGATGAGGTGGAGGGATGGAGTTGAGAGGTATATGAGGGAGGGGGGGGTGAGTTGGGGGGAGGGGGGTCAAATGGTGGGTGACAGAGTGACTTGGAGGCGTTTTGTCTGCGGCCACCCTTTGCGGGATTAGGGCGTCGGGCTATAGATAGACAGATAGATAGTGATTCCACTCTCAGTGATTCCTGAGGGTCAGCCCCGCCCAAAAATAAAAACCATCGAATATGAACAAAATAGTTAAATGGAGCTTCCCAAGTGAGATAGTTTGGCCACTGGGAACGTTGTCCACTACATCCAAATTTCCAGCCTTAACTTGTAAGGGGTAACCCTTTCCCCTTTACCTACTAAAAATTTCTTAGAATTAGTGAAATGAGGGCAGATATGATTTTGATATCTTAGTACATATTGTACAATGGACTCACATCCGAACTGCAATATCTGGAGAGCGTGAACGCCCAGTGATTCTTGGAGGAGACAGTTCTCTCCCGAAAGTAAAAACAATCAGAAATAGGAGAGAGTGAGCACTAAGATTTCAATGAAATCATCATACATATCGCATGATTTGGTATGTAGTTTCCATGTTTTCCCTGAATGCACAAGAAGAAACTGCTCATTGATATTTGACCCCTCCCCATTGATTCTTGGGGGGATCAGTCCCCTACAAAAAAAAAAAAAAAATCAGGAATATTTCTTGGTGTAAAAAAAAAAAAAAAAAATCCCATGTGAGCGTGTCTCTTTTCTCCGAAGTTTTTTCAATATGTACAAATTTCCAGCCATTATTTTTAGGGGGGGTCAGCCCATTCACCCGAAGTAGTGAGAGTAGATATGGCTTTGATTTGTTAGTTCATATTATACAGTACCGGTACACTGGACTCTCAACCATAATGTGATCTAAAATGAATAAAGATGGTCAGAAATAGGAGAAAGATTTGATTGTCATTTTTCAGGTGAGTTCGTTTTGTTACCGAGGTCCTCCATATAGTTTACTAACCATGATTTTTAGGGTGGTCAGCCCTCCTAAGGAAATTTAAAAATATAAGAATTTGTGGAAGGACTGCAGATGTGGTTTTCATATCTTAGTACATGGTGTACAATGGACTCTCATCTGGAATGCAGTATTTATGGAACATGACCCTCTCAGTGATTCTTAGGGGTTAGGGGTCAGCCCCCCTCACAAAAATAAAAAGGATCTGAAACAGGGGAAAGTGAGCACATGGATTTCAATGAAATCGGCAAATATATACTGAAGAATTGGTATGCAGTTTCCATTGTTTCTCTGAATGCACATGAAGAAACTGCACATCTACTTTTTTTTTCTTCTTCTTCATCATCATCTTACTGGTGAATAGATGGGTGGATGAGTTGAGGCATGGAAGATGAAAAAGAAAAGCGTAAGCAGCAATGAGTGGATGATGATGTATTATGGGGTATATAGGAGGAAGGATACCCTCAGAGAATGAGTATCACAAGTTTTCTTGCATGGACTGACGTTTAAAATATGGTTTTTGAAGTTTGCAGGGTTTAAGTAGCTGGCAGAAGTGAAAACAAATAATAATAAAACAGAATTGGCTGGGGAGATTGTGGGTTGAAGGGTAGGACGGGGGCTGTGGGTGCTTAACCAATAGACTTTAAAAAATCAAAGGAGGACAGCAAATGGTATGGCAGCCAGAGACTTGATGTGGTGTGGATGGGAGGATAGGCCTAGCCTATGTAGAAATGAATGTGTTGCTGGGCCGTTGAAGTGTTGGGTCTGAGGTATTAAAAGAGAGGGCAAAGGTGTGGATAATTCACCAGTGTTGAAGGTATATAATTGCTAAAGCATGTGATCACGACAGAATATATGTGACCTTTACTGTTGCTGTGTACACACTGTAACGTGGGATGATATTGGTCTCACATGATTCTTATGTAACAAGTACACGTGTTCCATAAATAACGGATTATATTCAGGAGCTTGTTGATTCTTTTGTACACAGTTTTAATATTACGGCAATAAGATAGTATCTGCTATAGAGTCGGCGCGCGTCTCTGAGGTTGTTATTATCGTTCCCTGGCAACCTACCATTCAAAAGTGCATCTGATTTCGTGTATATGAGACGCAAGTGATTCGTGTATAGTATGTTCATGTATAATTATATCCGTGTATAATATATTCGTGTATAATAATATGATTAGTGTATAATGTGATTCGAAATCGGACGCACTTTTGAATGATAGGTTGCCAGGGTACGATAATGACAACCTCAGAGTCGTGCGCCGCGACTATAGTATTCGGTTATAGGGACAGTGGAGGCAGCATGGGAGTACAGCTTGTGAAGACGAGCTATGTATGTTTGGCGGTGTTGATGGTAGGATGGTTTTTGTCACAGGCGATTTTGATAGAGATAGAAAAAACTGGATGGGACAGGTGGAGTGGAGTGGGTGGGACGGCCTGGGATGGTGATGGTGGGTGGTGGGACAGGATGGATGTCGTGCACTTATGGTGGTAGACATTGTAAACTGAGTGGTATGGGTGTGGTGAAATTTGTATGTTCAATGATGTGGGCAAGGTGAAGGTGGTAAACTGAGTAATATGGGAAAAGTTAAATTTTATCTGCTTGAATCCAAAGATTTTTTGTTTCACTTGATGATTTTTGTTCAACTTGGGAGGATACCTAATGGCGGAGGGGTTAATTAAGGCTATATCAAACCTCTCTAGTTCCAAAAGTTTCTCCCAAACCGAGCAGAATTGTCTAAAGATATGGCAGTAGGATTATATTATTTTTTTTTCTTGCCTATCGACCATTGAGGCCGGAGCCCCTGGTCATTAAGGCAAAATTATATATATGTATATACATTGACACATATATATATATATATATATATATATATATATATATATATATATATATATACACACATCCATGCATATGAACACACACTTTCATGCACACGTACATATATATATATATATAATAATTTATATTTTTATTTTTTTTAATTATTTTTTTTTATTTTTTTTATTTTTAACCTTATATTATTTATAAACAAAAATGCCTAATATAAAGACCCTAAAACTAATCACCTAACAGACAAATCGCTAACCTATACTAAGTCCTAAGAGACAAATAACTAGACCTACACTAATGGTAAAAAAGGCTCGACGAAGACAACACCATCGACTGCAGATATGGGCAGTAGGAATATACCGTAACCTATAATACATCATCAGACTGAAGAGCTTAAGGCAAGGGTAACAGAAAGAAGTAAAGTCCAGGTCGCTCTCATATACCTGGGTTCTTTCCATTCAAGTATAAAAATGTTACCTTACAGGCAGGATTAACTGTAATATCCCTGTGCCTCCTCCAGCAAAAAAAAAAAAAAAAAAAAAAAAAAAAATCGTCTGACATATGGTAGAATGGAATACTAGATTTGTCCCAATCAAGAAAGGGTCAGTGCATCCGATGTCAGTACCCTCAGGCTCACGTGACCCACGCAAAGGGAAGGGCCTGGCCGCAGGCGAAAATCATCTAAACTGCGCATGCGCCAGAGAGTCTCGTCGCTGATTGGCCCATGTTTTCTCCTAGCTGGCGCATGTTTCGCCTGCGGCCAGGCCCTTCCCTTCAAAGGCCTCCCCTCTTCAGAGGGAGGCAGCCTGAGGGCAGAATACACAAGGTAATATCATATTACAAAACAAACAAAAATGTTCATATTTCCACTAATAACTAAATTTCTAAATGATGCCCATTTCTTATGCCTTTACTCCTGCATCAATGCCTGTCCACTTAGCATGCTGCAAAGGCAAGTCGTTATTGTAGGTTATCAGTATATATGATAAAACCTCATACTCTGGAGATTAGACACTAAAACCAGAATAACAAAAGCAAGTCCCAGCTCCTGTAGAACAGGCTAAGAGAAACTCAAGTCCAAACATGTCGTTTGCAATACGATAATCAAATTCACTCATAAATCGTCGAATACTAAAAGGGTAAATTTGCAGAACTACACCTAGCTCACTTTGAAGCTTTACTATATCTTTTTTTTAATGTTTTATAATGTGATTAGTTCAAAGCTGACATTCATTTCTGTCAAAAATGGTAAAAAATATTACTCTTATACTAACCTAACATAACCTTATGTAACCTATTGTAGGAAACATCCAAATACACAAAATATCGTAGAACGACTTAAAAACATAGATCAGTATAGGCCTATAGGGTAAAACCTCATATTCCGCAGATTACACACTAAAACCAGAACAACAAAAACAAGCCCCAGCTCCTGTAGAATAAGCTAGGCTAAGAGAAACGTGCATAAGGTATTTAGCCTAAGACAATTTTTGTCGCCAAGAAAAAATATATATTTACTTCTAAGCCAATCTCACAACTCAAGTCCAAACCTGTCATTTGCAACATGATTATCAAATTCGTTCATAAATCGTCGATTACTAAAGGAAATATATTTTCAAGCTTCCAAAACTGTGTGTGAGTGACAGACAGTACAATAATATAATAACCTACCCATCTAAAGCTGTGACAAGCAAACGGTGCAAAATTTTGTTAGTTTCTACTATTGTATTTGCTTAAAATTCTGTTGTTTGCATCTGCCAGCTGAGAGAAAACATAGGCCAATCAGCGACGAGACTTTGGCGCATGTGCAGTTTAGATGATTTTCGCCTACGGCCAGGCCCTTCCCACGCAGATCTGCTTCATATCGTTGGGTCAACTGGAATGTAATACTACAGTAGGCTTGTCTTCTCCATGAAATCCCCCCAAATCCAGCAGTGAATTTTACTGATTATTTCTTGCTACTTTCTGACAGTTGTATTCAACTTCGAAAGGAAAAGTTGCAATTTCTTGGGTAATGGAAACTTATGAATCTCCCGCAGTTTTCAAATTCCCAATTATGCCAAATTAAACCATCTGAAGAAAGCAAAAATATAGTCAGTGTGTTCTTGGGCCAAAAGGGTTAATACCATGTGTCACAACAACATAAAATTCAGAACATGGTTGCAACTATCCGCCAGTCTCCAAAACAATCACGTATCGGGAGTTTTACTAAAATGAGACCCCCCTAGAAAGGTTTAAGTTATTAGTTATAAACCTAAACCAAACGTGACTCACATAACCTAACTATTGAATGATGTTATGGTGACCTAATCTTATTAATACTGCCAGTTCTGTTACCGGTATGTCTCATTTATCTTAATCTTCCTTTCTCAAAATTATAAAGTTCATTTTAGGGGCAACTCTTGACTAGATAGGGTTACAAACAGCGCACATTAACTCCTTTAACCTTCCAGTTCGATGAAGTATTTTCTTTTTCTTAATCTATTCTTGATACCTCCATATGATTTACAAAGGGTCTTAGTAATCTTGAGCAAGCATTTTGAACCGGAGGGGTTTTATATACTGTATATATACAACTCCCACGAACTCATAATTCTTTCATTCTGGTGACGTGTGCTGTACTTCATTTCTCCTTTCTTCAGACGACCTTTTTCAGCCTATGCTAAACTTGTCGAACAGGAAAGGTTGTATATAGCTTATATTAACTGCTTCATCACAGAGTTGCTCTCCTAAAGTATAGAGAATCGTCTGGTGGTAGGGAGACTTTAGGGATGAATACGAGTCCTTCCCAAGGTGAGGAAAATGGTGTGTACCATACGAAACAAACTAAAAACTGTTGAAAGAGCCTATATGTCAGAAGATGGAGATATGTGGCTCTTACATAACGTGAAGAGATAAACTATCTATCTATCTATCTATCTATTGCCAGACGCCTCAATCCCGTTTGGGGTGGCCACAAACAAATCGCCTCCAAGTCGCCCTGTCCCCCGCCATTTCACTGCCCTGCTCCCAACTCACACCCCCCTCTCTCATATACCTCTCCACCCCATCCCTCCATCTCATCCTCGGCCTCCCCCTCCCTCTTCCCCCCTCCACCTCACTCACATACACTCTCTTCGTCAGTCTTTCACCCTCCATCCTCTCCACATGGCCAAACCACCTCAGATAAACGAAACTGTAAAATGTATCATTCACTATGGTCAGGCTAACATCAGTGCAGCACAGTATAGGCCTACAACCCACCCATCACCGACATCGACAGGCACATTTTGAAATTTAACATCATACTTACCGCAGACAGTCAACATATTTCATGAGGCAACAGAAAACATTGCAACTCAAACTTAACACCAAAGACTGCTTGCCTTGTAAACCAGTGCAAATCACTCAAACACACCTCCACTCTTCCACACGCACACACGACACCATCACAAGACTCCACTGGTTAGAAAATAAAACTGACAAGAAAAATAACACAAAGAAAGCAGAAATTTTAAAGCCTTGATAACAACAGCCACCCAATCCACAGACTTCTCTCGGCTCTGCAAAACAACAGCATTACGGAGTCACAAACAAGCATCTCCAAGAACCACGACGCCATCAATACCAAAACCCAACACATCCCTTCTTATGATGTACAAGCAGACATACTCTTGTACCACTACACAAACATAAGTCTTTGTAAGCCAACATGCATTGATTCAGAAAAACAAGCTTCTCTGTGTAGGCAGTCCTTCCAACCTGATCACAGTGTACAATAACTCCCATCACCCAAGAACAGACATAATATGAACACAGGTTGCACTGCAAACATCACAGTTTTCAACAGCAACGCTGTGTGCATTATCACTGGCTGACACTCCCACGGCTCACTTTCACCATGAAAATAAAGTCCTCCCTGACTTGATACGAGAGCACATAATTCAATATGGCTGCCTGTACTAACACACAGCACCCCTGCTATTAAATAGTAGCACACCTAGATCAGAATACTATAATATCACATGCCCCACTCCACAACCACCCTTTGGAGGTTTCCTTAAATAGTGCTGATCGGTTCACCTAGTCAGGCTTAGATCAAAACGTCACCAAGTTCTCCTCAGGTCCAGTTTAGTTCCGGGTTGAGTGGATTCATAGATGACACGTGACTCGCTTGAAGAAGAGGCCCATACAACATAACACATATAATGTAACATTGCCTAGCACATTTCAATAACAACAGTGTAGGGAACGTATGAGACAACCCCATATGAACAAGAGCTTACATGTTGTCGACGGGTTTGCTCGACCAGGCAGAGAGGGGTACAACTGTTTTTTTTTTTAATGCAAGAAAGAAGGAACCAAAGGCCAGGAGCCCACAAACAGTTCCTTCCAAGAAAAAAACAAAACAATACAAAAGAGAGCCAAATTCAAGATCCGTTCATTTTGAGATGAATGAACACACTAGAGATCGTGGGAAGTAGGAAATACAGACAGAGGGAGACAGTTCCAGAGTTGATCTGTTACATAAATGAAGGACTGGGAGTAACGAATAACTCTTGCATTAGAGAGCTGGACAGAAAAGGGATAAGCATTTGTTGCTAGACAGGTGTTACGTGCCCGTCGTAGAGGTGGAGGGATGCGAGCAGACAGTGTAGAGGAGCAGTAACCACTGAAGCAGCGACAGAGAAGAGACAAGAATGGAACAGTGTGGCAAAGAGACAGAGGTTGAAGGAAGCCAGTAAGAGGAGGAGACAATGGGACGAAAAGCCTTTGACTCCACCCTATTGAGAGGAGCTCTGTGTGGGGAGCCTCCCCATACATGAGAGTTGTACTCTACACGGGCGAGTAAAACCCGTGTATAAAGTCAACAACTGTGTAGGGGTAAAGAAGGTATGGAGTTGGCTTAGCACACTTAATCACTTGGAAGCAGGTTTTACAAGAGATGTGTTAAAAAACGAGATTTATCAGTTAGGTGCTCGAGAGGCATCTCGATGTTTCCCGATATTTACCGTAGGTTTCGGTACGAGTCAGAGTTGCCAGTTTGCCTGCTGTTTGTGAGTGTAGTTATTTCGTAAGTTATGCATTAATTGTTGTGCTCTTTTTCTTTATAATGTTTTATTTAGGTGATTGCTTGTTAAATTATGTAATTTAAGTTCTATGGTCAATGATTTAGTGTTATGTAATGTAGGACAGCTTTAGCATGTTTTGGTTGTCTCTGAATTGGCAACTATTGTCCGTCGAGAGTATGCTCGAAGTTTAGAGAGTAATGCAAGCTTATATAAGAATGGGGCAGAGACTTTCAAGTTTAGTTGGTTTTCAATTGAGTTTGAGTGTCGGTGCAGTGTCAGTGTAGCAAGTTCAGTCGGTTTTGGTCCAGTTTGAGTGTAGTGCGGTGTCAGTGCAGTGTCAGTGAAGACATTATATTTTTGGCACTTGCGAAAACAGTGGCAAACAGTGACATGTTACTGAAATTTGTACATCAACCGTACTTGTGATAAACTGTGACGTGTTGTCAAGCAATAAGTGTAATTGCAATTAGTAAACTGTGTATAGCTCCAGTGCTTGTGAGAACAGTGAAGTGAATCTGGCAAGCATTAACCCCTAAAACGCGGCCGTGGACAGCCGACCCTCCCGTGTGGCGGGGTAGTATCGCGGTCTGAGTACCTGTGGGAAAATATTTGTCAAAAATCAGAGATTAACCCTAGAACATTAAAATTTTTATGGCTGATAGTACTTACATTCAGCTTTCTCCTGAGACAGGTGTTGAGCCTTCGTGGACTACCCAAGGACTTGTGGAGACTTTCAAAGTTGGGTAACAAAGTCTTCACTTTCACACCTCCAGCAACCCGGTTTCCCCTCTTCCACAGACTCAGTTTGTCACAGTACACTTTATACTACAACGTACAGGTAGTTTGGAATCCGTATTTGTACAATAAGCACTGAAAATAAGGCTACAATCAACGGAGCGTACGGCCGACATGCAGCGCGGCGGCGGTCTTCCCGTCACTAAAGAAACATTTCCCTTTTCATAGCTAAAAACACGTATACTACATTATTTTCCTTCGTAGTCCTTCCCAAAGGCTCGCATGGCACTATTACGGCCATAAAAATCACTGTCACTGCCGGTATTGTGAAGCGGGAAAGAGAAAGACCACCGCGGCGCGATTTTATTCTGCCTTACGCCAGTCATTTTATTCTCGCTCCTGTCGGCCGCTCGCACTTCATTTCTATAGCTCACTTTCACTCTCGCTGTCAGTTTAGTGCCTTATTCATCAGTGTCACTGTCATTAGTTATAAAAATAATATTTTCTACACGGCAAACTGTCACTGTCATAACATAGAATAGAAAAAATATGCTTTCAACTTCTTACACTGGAGTGACTGTCACTCTCAATACTTATATTATTACTATGTACAATAATTTACACTGAAATCACTGTCACTGTCAGTGCTTTTACAACTACATACACTAATTTACACTCAACAGACTGTCACTGTCAGTACGTACAAGAAAACTAAACACTAGTATCACTGTCACTCTCAGTATTATTTACAATAGTTTTACCCTTATTTTCAATATCTAGTCAGGCTGTGGTAGTCAAAGAAACACGGGTAAGCGCAGAGGGGAATTTGGCACTCTTTGCACCGCAAGGAGGTGCGCCTAAATGTTCTGTTTTGCCGGGTAGTGTGGCTGCACACATGACACCTCCTCAGTGCTTTTCCCCTCTTGGCAGTGCTAGGCAGTGGCTCCAGGCGGTGTCGCTGAAGGTAGTCCTGGCACTGTAGGCGGTCTGGAGGTGTCTGTGAGTGGCGCCTGGGACCTGATGGCAATACCTGCCCAAAACGCTGAAGCAGCTGATAGACACAAGTCTTAGAAAACCGCCTGAGAGAGTAGTTAGCTGGCTTCCTGTTCTTGATCTTATACAGGATGAAGGCGTTCAGCATGCACATATCAAGGAAGTGCAAGAATACCTTCCTGTACCAGCGACGGTTCCTCCTCAGGCAGTCAATCTCTCCGATCATCATACTGGACTTGTCCACCAGCCGCATATTGACGTTGTAGTCAATTACAGCATCAGGCTTCATCACAGGATCGCCAGTCCTTTTCTCGACCTTCCTTGTGGCTTGCATTTCCCCCTTGTGCACTGTGGTGAGCACATTGACGATCCTCTTGTCGTGCCACCTTATCGCCAGCATCTTGTCGGATTTCTTCAGGTGCACGTCTCCCCGCTTTGATCTTTCAGCCTCGGGGAAGGCAGGGTAGTGTGCCCTATTGCTCCTGACAGTGCCACAGGATCCAACGCCATGCTCTGAAAGGTACTTGGCGAGTTTGGGAGCTGTATAATAATTGTCCGTATACAGGACATGATTCCCACCAAAGTACTTTTCCAGAAGCACTTTCACCACAGAGCCAGAGAATCCAAGGGGGTCAGTCTTGTCCAAGTCCACATTGCTGGCGGTGTAGATAACGAAGTCTAGGATGAACCCCGCCTTGCAGTCGCACAGCACGAAAAATTTTATTTCAAAGCGGTGGCGTTCGCTTGGAATATACTGCACGAACCGAAGACGGCCCCTGAACAAAACCAAGGACTCGTCGATCACTACTTTCTTGAAGGGCCGAAGGAACGTCATAAACTTGTCCTTGATCAGGTTCAGGATTCCCCTCACTTTCCATAGGGGGTCAGTCCGGGAAGGCTCATCGTTGTTGGCAAAGTGAAGGTACGTCATGAGTTGCCTGAAACGATCCCGAGTCATGTACTTGTTGAAGATGGGTGTGGGGCAAAGATCGTCAGCACTCCAGTACTCCTCGAGCTTGTGCTTCCAGTTATGTGGCATGAGAAACATCAAGCCAATGAATACAAATAGTTCCCGGATCGTCACAGGAACCCATGCTGCCATCCACGACGTGGATGGCGTTGCACCTTTACCTTGACGAACTGCAGCACATTGTCCTTCGTACCTGTTCATCTCGGTACAAATATGCTCCATGACTTCGTTATCCAGGAAGGCCAACAGGTAGTCCAAACATTCACCACCCTCGGGGACAGGGAAGTCAGCCTGGATCCCACACCCAGTGGAATCAAAGGGAAGATCCTCTAGCACAAAATCAGAGCCCTCAGACCACATGAAGGCGTCCAGAGTGCCCTGCCTAGGCTGGGAGTGGGTGGGGGCGGTGGGGGGTGAGGCAGGCAGTGTAGCAGTGGGTGAGACAGGCCATGTGGCAGTGGGTGAGGCAGTGGGTGAGGCAGGCCGTGTGGCAGTGGGTGAGCTAGGTCGTGTCCGTGTGGTGGTGGTGGTGGTGGGGAGATTAGGAGAAGGTTCAAGGTCACTCGCAGTAGCCTGGGTGGTGAGTTGCCTAGTGCGGGAAACCTTACCACTAATTCTAGCACTAGGAGACACTTTCCTACTCATGCCAGCACGAACATGGGGCCTACGAAAACCTCTACGAAAACCAGACTGCCTACTTCCCTTCCGAGGTGGTGAAGGAGACTCCGAAGACTCAGGAGAAAGCACAGCAGACGAAGATGACGAGAGAATGGGGCTGGGGGTGCGAGGCAGTATGGCGGCAGCGTGAACTGGGGTAGGGGACAATGGCTGGCCTGAGGAGAACAATGGCTGGGAACCGGGGTCACCACTTCGCTTCCTCTTGGCCCCCTTACCATACACCACTCCCTTCTGCACTGGAGCCTTGCCTGATGAGGTGCTAGGCACAGGAATTGTCTCTTCCTGCACCTCAGACTCAGCACTCGATAAAGTGTCTGATTCAGCAAGGCTCGATAACACCGCAACGTCACTACCATAGTCCATAGAAGCTTTCAATAATTCTAGGCCTATAGCAGACTCATTCAGGCCCTTAGCACTCCCTAGTAAGGGTTTGGACGGGGTAGAGGTCACAGAGCCCTTTTTCGGAGGGCTGGAAGGCACTGACTTGGAAGAGCTAGAATTAGACATGGTGTCACCTTCAAAGACTGCGGTAAACTGACGCTAATCAGGGGCAAACCGAGCGAAAAAAAGCTAGTGTGACAACTGGGGAAACAAGCGTTTCCAATTAGCATAAAGTGCTTGCGAGAGGAAGGCGCAGATTGACATGTCTGAGCTGTCCGCGCGCTGCCATATATCACGGCGAGGGTGGCCGGGCATTGGTGCGTGGGTGGTTAAAAAAAAAGATACTTGGCAACAACGGAGGTCAATGGTACAAAGGTCAAGTGTACTAATAGTAGCTAAAGGGTGGCGGTACTGATATACAATACCAGCTTGAGCCTGCTTGCCCACGGTTATTCAAAATTTACCAGAATCGCAAACGCGACGATCCGCCGTTATATCCTTTTCGCCGAGCGTCGCAAACGCGACGATCGGTGTTTAAAGGGTTAAGTGTAATTATTTGGAAAATAGACAGTGAACTTTAAGGAGCCAGTGTTTATTTTTGCCTCAGCTGATCTTGTGTACTGTGCACATAAAGGCTGACCATAGGAAGAACTACTCACTGGGCAACGTCATTCCTATTCTGGACTACTGCTGTTGGAGGCTAGGGCAGTGTGGGGACGCGGACGTAACACTGGTGTCAGGAGTGGGATTATTATTTCAGAGCTGCAGTGAGTCTAAGTTTTCGACATGGAAGCAGGTGTGCAGACCAGGTCTTGAGCTGGGCACGAGAAGGAAATAACCCTGGGACACATTGTAGGCGAGAGCGGCGTCCGTACTGACCCAGAAAAATTGGCAGCTGTGGAAAACTGTCCAACTTGTGTGAGAGAGCTATGGAGTTTCCTGGGCTTTTGCGCCTACTATTGGCGTTTTGTCAAAGACTTTGCAACGATAGCTGCACCTCTTCACAAGCTGTTGGGAAAAAGGCAGAAATTTGCATGGACAGCAGAGACCCAGAAAGTCTTCAACGAACTCAAGCATGCATTGGCAAGGTCTCCAGTATTGCTGTACCCAGACCATTCATCTTGGACTGTGACGCTAGTAACCATGGTATTGGTGGAGTCCTGTCACAGAGGAAGGATGACAAGGAGTATGTGGTTGCTTAGTACAGCAAGAAGCTCAGCCCACTGGAGCAGAACTATTGTGTGACCTGTAAGGAGCTCTTGGCAGTGATGAAGAGCCTTGATTTCTTCCACCCCTACCTGTATGGGTCAAACTTCATCATCAGGATGGACCATGTGGTACTCAAGTGGCTGAAAACGCTAAAGCATCTGGAAGAACAACTGGCACGTTGGCTCGGGAAGCTAGACCAGCACAATTAGGTGCAACACTGTCCTGGGCGGGCACATGGCAATGGTGACAGCCTGAGTAGTTGGCCCTGTGATCCAGAGTGCCAGCAGTGTAGTAAAAAGGAAGATCATAGTAAGAAATGCAGCCGTATTGCAGTGACAGGGCCAGCGTCACATGGAAACCTGAAGAGGATGCAGATGGAGGATGTAGATTTACAAGTGGCTGCTGCAGAGGACAGTGTGACCATCTTGGGAAGAAGTTTCCTGGTTAAGCCATGTGACCAAGAGCTACTGGAGTCAGTGGGATCTTCTTCGCTTGAACAACAGACTACTGGAGCATCAGTGGGAGACACCTGATGGCCTCAGCAAGTATTGGCAATTGCTGGTTCCGAAGAAGATGAGGTCCAAGATCTTGGATGAGTCCTATATCTAGATCACTAGTGGGCACCTGGGAGTAAAGAAAACTCTAAGCCGGTTGCAACAGAGGTTCTACTGGATTGGCATGCATCAGGATGTTAAAAAGTGGTGTCGGGCCTGTGATGTGTGCTGTGCTAAGAAGGGACCCAAGAAACGTGGTTATGCCTTTCTCCAGCTGTATCAGGAGGGTGCACCGATGGAAAGAGTCGCGGTGGACATTGCTGGACCTTTGACACTTACTGAAAGAGGAAAGCAGTATATATGTGTCGCCATGGACTACTTCACAAAGTGGCCAGAAGCCTATGCTATCCCTCATCAAAAGGCTGCGACTGTTGCTCAGGTGTTGGTTGATCAGTTTTTCTGTTGTTTTGGGATGCCACAAGATCTACATTCAGACCAGGGTAGAAACTTCGAGTCTGCTGTGTTCCGTGAGTGCTGCAAGTTATTGGGGATCTAGAAGACCAGAACGGCCCCACTAAGGCCACAGTCAGATGGGATGGTGGGGAAATTCAGTTGGACCCTGGGACAAGAACTGGTCAAGTAGTGCATAGGTGGACAAACAGAATGGGACCAGAAGTTACCTGTGTTGCTGATGGCATATCGGTCTGCATCTCATGAGTCTTCCGGCTACAACCCTGCAAAACTGATGTTGGGCCATGAGTTACGCTTACCTGTTGACTTGTTAATGGGATGACCACCTGTTGAAGAACTACCAACAGACACTGCCGGCTATGCGAAGCACCTTCTGGAAAGGCTGGCTGAGGTACATCATCAAGTGCGAGGAGCCTCTCAAGTTTTCAGAAGTGATGAAGTGCAAGTATGATGCCAAGGCAAGTGAAGTGAGCTTCAAGGATGGTGACCAAGTTTGGTTGTACAATCCTCAGCAAGGACAGTCACCGAAGCTGCAGAGCCCATGGGACGGGCCTTACACTGCGATGGACCACCTATCAGCCGTAACGTATCAGATTTGGGGAAGCAGGAAGTCTCGCCCAAAGGTGGTTCACGTGAATCGTCTGTGGCAGTACCACGTGCTAGGACAGTACAACTGGGACGTCCCTGAGGAATCGTGATCGCCTGCAGCTGAGGATGTTGAGGAGGACTGAGCTGAAGTCCAAGAAGATGGCGACAGTTTTCCAAGAAAAGAAGTGAGTCAAGAAGAGGAACAAGACCTTCGAGGAGGAGTGGACTGTGTGAAGGAGCAAGGACATTTTCAGAAGCGGGACAGAAGAAGACCTGATAAGTTGAAGGATTATTTTGTATAAAGATGTTTCATTAGGATGAATGTTTATTCTGTATAGGGTATATTGTGTAGTTTTGTCAGGATGACAAAGAACTAGGGAGGGGGTAATGTTAAGAGGCGAGATTTGTCAGTCAGGTGCTCAAGAAGCATTTCGATGTTTCCTGATATTTACCGAAGGTTTCGGTACAAGTCAGAGTTGCTAGTTTGCCTGCTGTTTGTGAGTGTAGTTATTTCGTAAGTTATGCATTAATTTTTGTGTGCTTATTCTTTATAATGTTTTATTTAAGCGACTGTTTGTTAGATTATGTAATTTAAGTTCGTTGGTAAATGATTTAGAGTGTTATGTAATGAAAGACAGCTTTGGCATGTTTTGGTTGTCTCTGAATTGGCATTGTTGCCCATCGAGAGTATGCTCGAAGTTTCGAGAGTAATGCAAGTTAATACAAGAATGGGGTAGTGACTATTTCAAGTATAGGTGGTTCTCAGTTGAGTCTGAGTGTCGGTGCAGTGTCGGTGTAGCAAGTTCAGTCGGTTTTGCTCCAGTTTGAGTGTAGTGCGGTGTCAGTGCAGTGTCAGTGAAGATTGTATGTTTTTGGTACTTGTGACAACAGTGCCAAACAGTGACGTGTTACTGAAGTTTGTCCATCATCCATACTTGTGAAAAACTGTGACGTGTTGTCAAGCATTAAGTGTAATTGCAATTAGTAAAGTGTGTATGGCTCCAATGCTTGTGAGAACAGTGAAGTGAAATTGGCAAGCATTAAGTGTAATTATTTGGAAAACAGACAGTGAACTTTAAGGAGCCAGTGTTTATTTTTGTCTCGGCTGATCTTATGTACTGTACACCCAAAGGCTGACCATGGGAAGAGCAACTCACTGGGCAACGTCCTTCCTATACTGGACTACTGCTGTTGGAGTTTGTGGCATTGTGGGGACGCGGATGTGACAGATATAATATGATCTTTCCAAGATAAGTCCCAAGAGAATGAAAGCCCATGTATGTTTAAAGTTTATGCAGGATTAAGCTGGATATTATTAAACATTAGTGGGTACTCCTGTGGAAGATTTTGTCGGGTTGATAGGTGTAAGAACTGAGTCTTTGATGCATTAAAAAAAAAACAAGATTTTTACCCCAGTCAGAGATACAAGCCATGTCAGACATTAGGTGTGCCATAGCCTCTTCCTGTGTTTGTTGAAGTAACTGCTAAGATGGATGTTGAGAGAACCGAATGGAAAGGTGAAGGGTGGATTCATGAGCGTATGAGTGGATAGGGTTAGATGTACAATTTAGGTCATTGATGAATAACAGGAAGAGAGTTGGTGATAGGACAGAGCCCTGAGGAACACCACTATGGCTTGATCTAGGAGAAAAACGATGGGCGTCTACAACAGGAGCTATAGACCGACCAGAAAGGAAGCTATACTGTAGATGAAGGCCAGTGGAGCATCCCTGACAGAGCCCATACTGAGAATCAGAAAGAAGGTTATGATAGGAAAGATGCTTTAAAATTTTTCTGTTAAGAATAGACTCGAAAACATTTGAGACACAGGATGTTAACCCCTACACCGCGGGCTTGTTTACCAATGACTTGCGTGTCCCGCGGGGTTATTTGGGCTCCGACAGACTCTCAAAAAATATTTGCCAAAAATCAGTTATTAGTCCTAGAATAATAAAATTACATATGCTTATTGCACATACCTTCAGCTTTTTCCTGGAATGATTGTTGAGCCTTCGTCGTTACCGTAGGACTTGTGGAGACCTCTGAAGTAGGGTAACTAAGTCTCCACTTTACACTTCCCGACAACCCGTAATATGATTACCACAGCCAGATACAAACACTATAAACACTATTCTACAATTTTCAAGTAGTTTGGGATCTATACTAAAAAAAAAAAAACACTGTGAAAGCAATGGAAATTACGAGCGCGTCTGATCGTCGCACTTGCGCTAGTTCGCGCTAGGCACTCTGTCATTTATTATTCATAAAACCCCTCACACTTTATATTTCTGTTACTATATCACACTTATATATATCTGGAGTCTTTCTCCATAAGTTTCCTTCAGTCGTATTAGTTTATTGTCACTGAAGTCATTCAATTTTTCAGTCAGCCACGGATTCACTCTCACTGTTATAACATAAATTATTTGTACTCATATTCTTATATTACTAATTACTTACATTACTATTTACATTTTCTATTCTATTTTCAATATTTACCATGCTATTTTACTTACACTATGTTATTCACTGTCACTTTCAGTAAGATAAAACTATAATACACTGTTCAATCATATGAACTGAACATCCATTGCTTTCACCTGCTATTTACACATTATTTACACATTATTTCCAAATAATTCTGCTTCCACACTTGCACTGTTAGAACTGCTTCTGGCTGTGATAATCGAAGAAGCAGGTTACACAGAGGGGAACCTGGCATTCAGCGCACTGCCAAGAGGTGCGTTTATGCTCAGGTGTGCGGCGTGTGGTATGCGCACATACCTTACACCTGCGAATCGCAGCCTTCCTTTTCCCTGTGGCAGGCATTAGCTCAAGTCTGTGCCGATCCATATACGCCCTCTGCTCAAGTCGGTCGGGAAGTGTAACTGGATGGCGCCTTGGAGTTGCTGCTTGCACCCTACCATATCTTTCCAGCAGCTGCTGGACACAAGTCCTGGCGAACAACCTCAGGGAGAAGGACTTGGGTGGCTTTACCTTCATCTTGTACAGGATGAAGGCATTCAGCATCGTCATATCTATGAGATGCAGAAAAACTTTCCTGTACCACCTAGTATTCTTCCTGAGTCAGTCGATCTCACCAATCATCATGTCGGACTTGTCCACCAGCCGCATGTTGATATTATTGTCCAACACATTATCAGGTTTCATCACAGGTTCGCCTGTCCTACGGTCGACCTTCCCACTGTCTCTCATCTCCCCCTTATGTACGGTGGTGAGCATGTGCACAACTCTCTTGTCATGCCACCGTATTGCCAGCATCTTCTCACACTTGCGTAGGTGCACGTCTCCTCGCTGCGAGTTTCCCGCCTCTGGGAATTTGGGGAAGTTGGCACGATTACTTTTCACAGTGCCGCGGGAGCCAATGCCGTGCTCAGAAAGGTATTTGGCAAGTTTCGGTGCTGTATAGTAGTTGTCTGTATACAGCACATGATTCCCACCAAAATACTTTTCTAGGAGCACTTTCACTACACAGCCTGAGAAGCCAAGGGGGTGAGTTTTATCGAGATCGACAGTGCTGGCTGAATATATGACGAAGTCAAGGATGTACCCCGTCTTACAGTCACACAGTACAAAGAACTTAATTCCAAAGCGATGGCGTTTGCTTGGAATGTACTGAACAAACCGAAGACGTCCTCTGAACAAAACCAAGGATTCATCAATGACAACCTTCTGAAATGGGTGGAAGAATGACATGAACTTATCCTTCATTCTGTTCAGAATCTCCCGGATCTTCCAGAGTGGGTCGGTTTGGGAAGGTACATCATTATCGGCAAAGTGCAGGTTTCCCATGATGTTCCGGAAGCGATCTCTGGCCATGTACTTATTGAAGGTCGGTGAGGGTAGTAAGGGGTCCATGGACCAGTATTCTTCCAACTCATGCTTCTTGGAGTGGCATAAGAAGCATGAGGGCAAAGAACACATACAGCTCCTGCACTCCCAGCATGGTCCACTGTTGCATCTTGGCTGCACCTGTACCACTAGCAGCACGTTGTGATTCGTACCTGTTGGTCTCATCACATATGTGCTGCATGACTTCGTCATCTAGGAAGGCCAAAAGGTAGTCGACACACTCAGCATTTTCGTCCATAGTGAAGGCAGGCTGAACTCCTGACGAGCTCTCATCGAAAACCAGGTTTTCGGGGACAAAATCTGACCCTTCCGTCCACGCGAAGGCGTCCAGGATTCCCTGGCGTGGCGGTGGAGGGCTGGTGGTGGTGGTGGTGGTGGAGGTTGGCTGAGAGGGAGGCTTATCTCTGTCAAGGTCACTCTCACTGACCCTAGGTTGCCGTACAGCACTAGCAGCCCTTACCCTACTAGCTACACTACTTTTCACTCTCTTTGATCTACCTCTACCTCTACGGCCTGCCTTCACTGTTGATGCTGGTGGTGACTCCGACGACGAAGACTCCGGAGATAACTCAGCCGACGATGATGACGAGATGAGTAAAGCGGGGCTTGGGGAACGGGGAGGTGAATGCACTCGTGACTCATGGCGGGTTGGGTCACGTGGGGGCATTGTTCTGGGGCTAACACGCCGCCTTTTCACTCTCTTCCCAAATTCTTGTCCTTCCTGCACTAAAGGCTCCTTTCCCTTGGAGCTAGACACTAATTCACTTGTAGAAGCACTTGTTGTCGCTGTTTCTGGCGCGATAACCTCACCCGGCTCATCACACGATTCACTCGAATCGTCAAAGTCACTGTCCATCATTATCATGGACAATTCTGCAAGTTCTCGTGCCACTGCAGAGTCACTGAGGCCTTTCCTGCTTGCCTCAACACTTTTCTTTGGCGTAGAGGTCACGGGGCCCTTTGCAATGGGTGCAGAAGCGGCAGGAATGGCGGGGCGTGAGTGCGACATGTTGTCTCTACAGTGGAGGACAAGGAACTAAATGCCGCGGCTTATCTGAGCAGGGAAGGGTTGACAATGACACTTTAGGCTGACTGCTGCTAACTTACAGGCTAATTTTTTATAGGTAGAAAATCTCGGCAATAAATAAAGAAATAGGTAGTTCCAGGTGAATGTAAATGTCAATTAGGAATCTCCCTTCCTTTCTGATATATATTTTTGTTACAGACTTCGATTACAAGGCATAAATCAAAGGGGAAATTACCGTGGTAATGTAGCGAATGAATGCATGTGAGGTTTTGTCAGGTGATAATTAGCCAATTTCTGGAGTATAACACTATCACCTGTTTTTTTTTTTTGGTATATATTATTTGGTAAAAATATAGGGCATAGGGCTTATTTCAATGGATGAAATCTGTGGAAAAAGAAGGGGGAAATTTCCGTTGCACAGCGCGGCATGGGAGGTGAGAGGAGAGGGTAATGGAGGGCAGGTAGGGAGGGGAGTCACGAAGGGGGTAAAATAGCTAAAATGTCAACAATGGATGGGAGTACAGATGAGATTTGGAGTGCTGACTAGTGTTGGAAATTGGCAGTACTGATAGATGATACAAGCCAGCACTTGAGAGCCCGGGATAATTCAAAATAACACAGAATCACAAAAGTGACGCCCTGCGGTATGATCCATTGTAGCCGAGCGTCACGAAAGTGATGCCCCGCGGTTAAGGGGTTAAAGCAATTGCACGATAGGTAGGGGGTTGGGAATGGTCATCCTTCTTTGGGAGTGGCTGAATGAGAGCAAGCTTCCAGCAATAACGTATGGCCCAAGTTGATAGACAAAGGCTAAAGAGTTTACCTAGGCAGGGTGTAAGCACAGGAGTGCAGTTCTTGAGGACAACAGGAGGGACTCCATCAAGCCAGTATGCCTTGTTAGTATTAAGGCCAGTGATGGCAGAAAATACATCAGCTGAAGAAATTTTAATGTCAGCCATGAGGAAGTCAGGGGAGGGGAGTGATAGAGGAACAGCACCTGAATCGTCTAAGGTGGAATTGGAGGAGAAAGTCTGAGTGAAGAGACCCGCTTCATCAGTAAAAGAAATAGCTACAGAGCCTCAGAGTAGGAAGGACAATGAGGTAAAATTGTTAGAAAGGTTTTTGGCAAGGTGCCAGAAGGAGCGGGAAGAATTCGAGTTGAGGGTTGAGAGAATTTAGTACTGATGAAAGTATTTTTAGCAGAGCAAAGAACAGACTTAACATGATTCCGGGCAGAAACATAAAACAGATGTGATTCAGGGGTGGGTTATCTTCGGTACCTTTTTTAGGCCGTCTCCTTGTTGTGGACAGCATTAGAACAAGCGTGGTTAAACCAAGGCTTTCTTGCATTAGTCAGACGATATGAGAAGAGAATGCACGCTTCCATGCCAGAGAGAACCTCTTTAATGTGCAAAGCACTCTCACATGGCTCCCGGCCATGGAAGCAATAATCATTCCCTGGAAAATAAAAGAAGTACTGCCTGAGGGCCTCTCAATCAGCAGCTCCAATTTGCCACAACCAATATTTCTTTGGAGGGTCTGCAGGCTGTACTGGAGTGATAGGACAGGTTAAGGTAATAAGATTGTGATCGGAGGAGCCCAACAGAGAGGAAAGACTAACAGCATAAGTAGAAGGGGTAGTTGTAAGGAAGAGGTCAAGTATGTTAGTGCTCTCTCCAAGGTGGTCAGGGATACGGGTAGAGTGCTGTACAAGCTGCTCTAAGTCATTAAGGATAGAAAAGATGTAGGGTTGTTCACGAGGTGGATCAGTGAAAGGAGAGGAGAGCCAAAGGTGGTGATGAACATTGAAATCTCCTAGAATGGATATTCAGAGAAAGGAGAAATGGATAGGATATTTTCCATCGTAGAAGTAAGATAACGGAATAATTTTTCATAGTCAGTGGAATTAGTGTGTAAGTGAACAGCAGAGATATATTTAGTCAGAGAATGACAGGAAAGCCGAAGTCATAGAGTAGAGAATTCAGAAGAGTCAAGTTCAGGAACATGAGAGCATGAGATGTCGTTGCGTACATATACCCAACAGCTACCTTTGTCTTTGAAATGAGTATAGAGAAAGTAGGAGGATACAGAAAAAGGGTTTGTTATTAGTCACCTCAGATAGCTCAGTCTCAGTTAAGAAGAGAAGATGAGATTTAGAGGAGGAGAGGTGGTGTTCAACAGAGGGAAAGTTAGAGGAAAGGCCACGAATATTGTGGAAATGAAGTTAGGTCACAGCATCTCTCTCTGTCTCTCTCTCTCTCTCTCTCTGGCTTTCCTGTGAGCTCTGGAGGGAGACGTCACGGGAGGATGAAAAATAGATTCCTGCCTTGTTTTTGGTTCACTGGACTGCGGAATTTATTTTCCTCGTACGATTCACAGTCTTTTTATGTTGTTGCGAGCACCATATGGTTATATTCGTATTGGTCTCTTGAATCCGGCGACATTTCTTTATTCTTGCTACCAGCAGACGATTTTATTAAATCCTGGTGAGGTTCAAGTCGTAAAGGGTGTAATGATGGCTGTCGACCTCCTACAGTTGGAAGTCTCACCAAAGCTTACGAAAACAGTGTAGTCGTAACATACATAAACTAAAAATGACATCACCGGATAGAGGGGTTTACTGTCTCGTGGCCGCGTATTTTTCGTACTTTATTTCATCTTTCTCCTCGCAATAATACTTAAATGTGCGAACTATAGGAGCCTAAGGATGTTGATGCTGATACCATTTACTTTCACATGATCAAGAAAATACCAGTTTTGAATTCCAACAAACTCCAGACGATAGCAATTTTCAGCTGCGGGGGAATTTTAGGAGACAAGAGTGTAATGACTAGGTTTGCTACGACCGTGAGATGGTCTGTGGTGACAGTATTCACTGTAACGCTCTGAAGACTTAATCTCAGGTTATTGTCGTCTGACGTTAGTGAGAATAGAATACTAGAGGTATGCTGAGCGTAAACCAGTTTTTTTTTTTTTTTAGATGGATATTTTTTTTCCTGCTATCAGTACAACTGTGTTCATGTATTAGGAGAGGCCTTTCATTGTTACCAGTTGTACGACAATAACCAACTCTCGGTCTGAGTAAAATATTCTGGCGGTAGCAGGAATGTATGAGTTTACTGTTGTCGTTGGACGGCACATTAACTTTCCCAGTCTCCACTGACTCACTCGCAGCTGAATACACTCGTCTAACGTTACTGATGTAAATTCGAGTAAAAACGACCATGCCACTGTTAGCAGTTACATAGCACTGACTCGTGATCAGGACTGTAGTATTTTATTCATGTTAATACAGTGTTTGAGGATTAGCCTATATTAAGCTGAGTGATAATATTGTAGAACCTGATAATATTAATACTCACTATTAACGCTCATGGTCAGGACACATTTACCTTGTTAACGTTGCATATAATTTTATTCAACTAAGCAAGTAATAAAAATTGAGCAAATAAAACTCTGAGTCTCCTGTAACCCGAAACTCAGCCGGATGAAGCTGTCTATCGTTAACTAGAGAAGAACATTAAAGGTTTTCCGAGCATGGGAGTGTTAATGGCAACAGTTTTAACAGTATTAATGGCAACAGTTTAATACAGTGTCCTGGAAGTTACTCTCAGGTGAACAAAAGCTGGATCTGAGTACATTAGAAGACTTGGCCATGAAAGGATTAATACCTACGAAATGATGGGCATTTAATAAGCAAAGCTAAATTGCTAAGGTGGAGGTGCAAGAGAACAATGTAAAGACCACAAGAGGACAGCTATCCGTTTACTTTTTTCATCAGTCTCTGTATCTCATGCGATTGTTTGAAACTTTTTTTTTTTTGGTCCACATTTTCTCTCCCGTTTTAAATGAGAGAGAGAAAGAGAGAGAGAGAGAGAGAGAGAGAGAGAGAGAGAGAGAGAGAGAGAGATTGTGTTTGATTTAGGAAATATTTCTGGGATTTTGACATTTTTCATAGCTGTAATAATTATTCATTTATTTACATTCTCTTGGGCAACATAATAAAGGGAGACACTATTTTGTTATGTAAAATTTCCATCAAACTTTGAGATAATCTTTTCCATCATGTAAGGATGGAGTTACGCTTGGTGAACGAATGAGAACACACAGTGGCGTACATAACAAGTGGATTTGTGTGGCTGATTGATGAGTACAGAGGAACCTGAACGAGCTCACATGAATATTTTAACGACTGTCGGAACATCTTTTCTTTCAAGAACCCATAAATGACAGAAATTCCAGCACATGCAACCACCTTCTCTTTCCTTGACATACAGTTGAGTGAGTGATTACAGCAGGGATAATGAGCCTAATTTTACTTTGAAGGTCCCAGGACACAGAACGAATGCTCACGGCAGCATAATTATAGGATCATATATGCCAACGTTTGCAAATGCTCGTTCGGCGGTGCATGTTCACGATCTTCGCCAAGTGCAAATCAATCCTAAAACATGGTGCATCTGGCAAATGTGGGGAGGTTCAAGGTCAGCAAGGCCTGGGCGATGAAGCGTTGTGATTGATGGAGCCGTAGCACCTGGTATCTTCAAGTGTAATCCCATTATTTTTCCTTTATATCTTAATTATCTCACCTCATCATTAGCAGTATAAAAGTTTTAGGTTGTTTGTATAATATTCCAGTTCTGAATCACATCATCAAGCTTTGCATAGCCTCGTGCATAGAGAATAATGCATTGCTTATAATTTTGTGCTATAACCTATGATGTCCTGCCCTGCGTGCCTCACTCTCCATTCTCACTCTTTTCCATGGGTAGTTCAGTCTTCGATTCTTGGCATCATTAGAGTTAAAACTGTGGCAGTGTTTGTGGCAGTGCATGTGGCTCTTCTTAAAATACCCCTAATATTTCCCGTAACTTTACCCACTTGGACAGGAAAGGCTGAAACTGGGTTGTTAATGATGACAAGTGGAACTACATGTGTAAGAAAGACGTATGGAATAAGAAAGACGTATGGAGGATATAAAGACACAATCTGTGCTCGGTGTTTAATAGACCCTGCTGTCCGTGCATGTTATGGACATCTATTAACTTTTTAACCTGCTGCGTGCCTGCATTTTTCACCAATACCCTCCCCCCCCCAATCCCGGCAGATTTTCAAAAAGTTTTCTGGGGGCTAAAACCTCCGCTTTTTATGAGAAACATCGAAAATTCAGAGAGACAGTGCTCACCTGAGCTTAGAAGTGACCTGTACAGGTGATCCTACCCTCAACTGGTACCGTGTTCTGTGGAGCCACGCTCCATAGAAGACGTTTTCTATGGGAGGGGTAACTATTCCAAACCACTCAGAATAGTTAGATATTTATTTATTTGGTATGAATTTATATGTAGTACAAGCATATATTGGTTTTCACACAGTGATATGGGCGAAATAAGCATTGTTTCACTCACTAAACAGATCAACATACCACATCTTCCTTGACGACGTTACCTCCTCATCACTTCTGATCGTTTCTTCCTCCGGTGCCACGTAAACTTTGTCCTCCACATTGTCATCAATTGGGGAATCACTCTTACCTTGAATTTCGTACTATGGCACGACATGTCTTTACTGGCCAGGTCACTGGTAACAGGTGAGTTGCCAAGACAATGGCGTGCAGGGGTGGGGGAGGTCATGCGGGTTAAGGCATTGTCCCCTCCTGGCCTTGGGTAGAGGAAGGTGTCCCGCGTATACGTACCAAAACTTAAGTGCAAAATTTCAAAAATGTGCAACTGGTGGACCTTGCTATTGCAGGGCATTAATAAACGCCAACAGGAGCTACAGTGAGAAAACGTTCAGGTGCATATGTACGTCAAAGGGACGGGGCAGGATGCATTTATCCATCTTAGGAGAGACTGCGAGCAGGTGGAGTTCAATATAACACTCGTTATCACCCCTTTGATACTAGGTATCCCTCTCGAGGCAAATAAAATTGTCAAGAATGAAAGAAACACATCCTGGGGTCAAATGCTATTCACCCGCAAAAATATGTTATTGGCTGATCTGAGGACGAGATATTTTGGTAGCACACACACACACACACACACACACACACACACACACACACACACACACACACACACACACACACACACACACACACACAGGCAGCCGAAAACATTATCGCTTTGCCTTGCTAAAAGGCAGGCGATAAAAAATTATGATGGCTGGCATTCCGTTATCTCCCCAAAAGTAAGAAGCTGTTGCATATCTACATAGTTGCTATTTCCTGAAGGTTTGGTGAACATTCAACTACAGCTTTTTGAGATATTTTGACAACAGATACATATACACAGAAATACAGACACACATTGACAAAAACTATTTGCCTCATCTTACTAAAGGCGGGTGATAAATATCAAGAATTATATAGAAAATCGAGTTTATTGTGAGTAGGTTTGGCATATAGTAATGAAAGAAAAGCATTCGGGAGCCGAATGCTAATCGCCTACCAGAGTATGCTGTTGGCCAAGTCCAAGATTCAGGCCGTATCTTGATACCCTGAAGGTTTCATGGTGACAGCTCAATCCGTTCATGAGATATAATGGTGCTAAAGATGGGCAATAAAAACTAGTTGACATTTGGCAGCCATTTTGGTGAATTTGACATTGACCCCGAGTGTCCATTTTCAAACACATCCAAGAATTTGGCTATATCTTGATACCCTGAAGGTTTCATGTCAATAGCTCAAGCCATTCGTGAGATATAATGGGAACACACACACACACACACACACACACACACACACACACACACACACACACACACACACACACACACAGGCAGGCAGGCAAAAATATTATCACTCCACCTTCTAAAGGCGGGCCATGAATATAAAACGAGTACTGCCTTCTTTACACAAATCTTTTTTTCTCTGTAAGAAAGAAAGAACCAAAGGCCGGGAGCCTGCAAACCGTTCCTTCCAAGAAAAAAAAAAATACAAAAGAGAGCCAAAATCAAAATCTGTTCATTTCGAGATGCCTGGTCACACTGCGTTTGAACGACCGGAGATCATAGGAAGTAAGAAATACAGACAGAGAGAGACAGTTCCACAGTCGACCTGTTGCATTAGTGAAGGACTGGGAGTAACGGTTAACACTTACATTAGATAGTTGGACAGAAAAGGATGAGAGTTTATTGCTAGACGGGTGCTACACACCCGTCATAGAGGTGGAGGGAAGCAAGCAGACAGTTCACAGGAGCAATGACTATTGAAGTAGTGATAGAAAAGAGATAAAGATGCAACAGTGCGGTGAAGAGACAGAGGTTGAAGGGAGCCAGTAAAAGGAGGAGAGCTGATGAGATGAAAAGCCTTTAACTCCACCCCACTGAGAAGAGCTGTATGTGGGAAGCTTCCCCACACATGAGAGTTGTACTCCACACAGAGGCGAATAAAACCCTTGTATAAAGTCAACAACTGTGCAGGGGTAAAGAAGGTATGGAGTCGGCTTAGCACACCTAATCTCTTGGAGCAGATTTTACAAGAGATGCAAAATGATCTTTCAAAGATAAGTCTTGAGTGAATGAAACCCCAGGCATATTCAAGGACGATGCAGGATTCAGCTGGATATTATTAAACATTAAAGGGTACTCCTGTGGAAGATTGTGTCAGGTTGATAGGTGTAGAAACTGAGTTTTTGATGCCTTAAAAACAACAAGATTATTTTTACCCCAGTCAGAGATACGAGCCAAGTCAGACATTAGGTTGCCAAAGCCTCATCCCTTGTTTGTTGATGTAACTGCTGAGATGGACGTTGCAGGAACCGAATGGAAAGGTGAAGGGTGGAATTATCATCATATGAGTGGATAGGGTTAGATGTACAGCTTAGGTCATTGATGAATAAAAGGAAGAGAGCTGGTGATAGGACAGAGCCCTGAGGAACACCACTGTTGATAGATCTAGGAGAAGAACGATGGCTGTCTACAACAGCAGCTATATATAGATTGACCAGAAAAGAAGCTAGAGATGAAGGCATAGATAGAAAGATAGAAACTGTAAGAGGGCATTTTGGAAATTAAAGATTTGTGCCAGACTCGATCGAAAGCCTTTGAGATGTCAAGTGCAATGACAAAGCTTTCCCCAAAGTCCCGAAAGGAGGATGAGCAGGAGTCTGAAAGATAGGTGAGAAGATCGCCAGTGGAGCGTCCCTGATGGAACCCATACTAACGATAAGAAAGAAGGTTGTGATAGGAAAGATGCTTTAAAATTTTTCTGCTAAGAATGCACTCGAAAACATTTGAGACACAGGATGTAAAAGCAATTGGACAATAGTTAGAGGGTTGGGACTGGTTACCCTTCTTTGGGACTGGCTGAATGAGAGCAAACTTCCAGGAAGAAGGAAAGGTACAAGTTGATAGACAAAGGCAAAAGAGTTTACCTAGGCAAGGTGGAGGCACAGAAGCACAGTTCTTGAGGACAACAAGAGGGACTCCATCAGGCCCATATGCCTAGTTAGTATTAAGGTCAGAAAATTGATCAGCTGAAGAAAATTTAATGTCAGCCATGAGGAAGTCAGTGTGGGGATGTGATGGAGGAACAGCACCAGAATCGTCTAATTAGAGGAGTAAGTCTGAGCAAAGAGAGCTGCTTTTTCAGTAGAAGAAATAGCTACGGAGCCATCAGAATAGAAAAGAGGAGGGAATGTTGATGAAGTAATGATGTTAGAAAGGTTTTTGGCAAAGTGCCAGAAGGAGCGAAAAGAATTCGAGTTTGAGAGAGCATTAGGCATGGATGAAATTATTTTTAGCAGGGTGAAGAACAGACTTAGCACGATTCCAAGTAGAAACATAAAGAAAATGTGATTCAGGGGTAGGTTGGCGCTGGTACCATCTATAAACCCTGTCCTTGTTGCGGACAGCATTAGAACAAGCATGATTAAACAAAGCTTTCTTGCAGTAGTCAGAGGATATGAGAAGGGAATGTATGCTTCCATGCCCAAAAGAATAACCTCCGCAATATGCAATGCACTCTCAGATGGCTCCCGGCCATGGAAACAATAATCATTCCCTGGAAAATAAAAGAAGTAATGCCTGAGGGTCTCCCAATCTGCAGCTCCAAAGTGCCACAGTCGACGTTTCTTTGGAGGGTTCACAGGCCACACTGGAGTGATAGGACAGGTCAAGGTAATAAGGCTGTGAATGGAGGAGCCCAATGGAGAGGAAAGATTAACAGTGTAACCAGAAGGATTAGTTGTAAGGAAGAGGTCAAGTATGTTGGAGCTCCCTCCAAGGTGGTCTGCGATACGGGTAGGGTGCTGTACAAGCTGCTCTAGATTGTTAAGGATAGAAAAGATGTAGGCTTGTTCACCAGGTGGATCAGTGAAAGGAGAGGAGAGCCAAAGGTGGTGGTGAACATTGAAATCTCCTAGAATGGAGACTTCAGAGAAAGGAGAAATGGATAGAATGTGTTCCATCATAGAAGTAAGAGCGTTGAAGAATTTTTCATTGTCAGTAGAATTAGGAGATAAATAAACAGCACAGATATATGTAGTCAAAAAATGACAAGAAAGCCGAAGCCAGAGAGTAGAGAATTAAGTTCAGGAACATGAGAGCAAGATAAATCGTTGCATACATCTACACAACAGCCACCTTCATCTTTGAAATGAGTATAGAGAAAGTAGGAGGATACAGAAAAGGGTTTCACTGTCAGTTGCCTCAGACAGCTGAGTCTCTGTCAGGAAGAGGTAAGGTTTCGAGGTGGAGAGGTAGTGTTTGACACAGAGAAAGTTAGAGGAAAGGCCGCAATTGTTGCAGAAATAAAGAAGTGAGTCAGCAGTGGTTCCAGGTAACTCTCTGAGTCGTCATTGGGAGAGGGGCGAATGGTGGGGGAATTTATGGTTCTCACCCTCGGGGACTCTGAGGCCTGATTTAATAACGCCATTTTTCTTTTTTAATTTTGAAAAGGAAGTGTAGAGTGTACCGTGCATGTAGTTTGGTGTTGGCAGTTAGAGAAACTTGTATTGGAGAGCATGCTGGCCTACTCTCTGTGTTACTGAAACACCGAAAAAGTTCAGCAGAGGAGGATGGTCAGGAACTATTCTCAAGGGCTGATGAAACGGGAGTTCCAGCTCTCCTTGTCATCAGCTTTCCATCCACCTTGGGAGTACTGCCCTGCTCGACTGGTGCTACAGTCCACTCCTCGGTAGTTTGGATGTAAATTAGCTCAGTGTGAATTAGATATTATGGAATTCTCGTTTGTACTTGTCTGTTAAATACATGATTGTCATTTTAAGTGACGTAATACGTTATAGCATGTTCAGTTGCGCTGTAGGAAGCAATTATCGCCCCTCATTACTAAGGTGGAGCGTTGATGTGTTTGCTCGCGTCTGTGTGTGTGTGTGTGTGTGTGTGTGTGTGTGTGTGTGTGTGTGTGTGTGTGTGTGTGTTCTCATTATATCTTATGAACGGCTTGAGCTACTGACATGAAACCTTCAGGATATCAAGATATGGCCAAAATCTTGGGTGAGTTCGAAAATGGGCTCTCGGGGTCAAGGTCAAGGTCACCAAAATGGCTACCAAATGTCTTTATCAGCCTCCTTTAGCACCATTATATCTCATGAAAGGCCTGAGCTATCAAAATGAGACCTTCAGCGTATCAAGATATGGCCAAAATCTTGGACGAGTTCAAAAATGGACACTCAAGGTCAAGGTCACCGAAATGACTGCCAAAGTTCAACCATTTTTTTTTATTTTTTAATACGGATGGGCTTTTTGTGAAATGCGGTGATTGAATTCCGTAGAGTTTTGCGAATTTTCTTCACATTTCGTTTGAATGTCGCTAGTGACTTGGCCAGCAGCATATTCTCGCGGACGATTAGCATTCAGCTCCTGAATGCCTTTCTTTCATTTATTCCTTCTTTGCATCATTTCCAGGGGGTATCGTAGTATATATAGTTGTTGCTTAATATGTATTGCTGTTAATATGACAGGTTAAAAAGTTACTAAGCTGATGTTCATTGTAGATACTCTATTTTCTGAATGGGTACAAACGGTTTCACTGATTACTTTGGACCTTGCAGGGTAGCTTAGGCTAACTGCACATTGAGTTGCATGCAGATATGCTCGTATGTAACGGTGGTAGCACTTCCGACCCAACTTTCTCGTTAACAGAATATGTTTTATGATATTCAGTCATATTTACAGCAATAAAGCATCAATGGACTATGGATTGCAAAAGTTCTGTGCTTTGAAATTGGAAATATTTTTAGCAATGAAATAGTCCTTCTAAGTAGTATATCCATTGGTTGACGCTACACTCTGGGGGCGGTTGCCCCGAAAAAGAAATTCCAGGTGTTCCTGCTCACACTCAGTAACGACGACGTCATACTACAACGCATTTCCTCCTTTACATACTCTGGCACCTTCTGTCTCCGTCTCTGTCTCGGTCTCCCTTTTAAACAGAAATTAGCCTGTTCACTCCGACAGGGTAATTTATTTTGTCTTATCACTGTCTCAGTGGCCACTGCTCTTCCGAACTGTATGCTTGCACTTCGACTCTAGAGAGCATGCAGCACTCGACTGGTAAAATACTATTGGCCCTCATTAGTCTAACGCAAAAGTTACCTGATTACTGTATCCTTCATGTGTGCCATTGATCAGTTCTGGATTAATCATCCTCAATCCGTATTTCCCTATGCCCATGACCCCCGTGAGCTCCAATCTATTAAATGCAGTGTGCCTGCACCTCGAAGTGAACGGATCTTGATTATATATTTTTTTTCTGGGATGAGAATCTTCTTGCAGACTTTCTGCTTTTTAAAAAATAAAAACAGTTGTTTATTCAGCTCTTGAGGAACCTTTACGGTAAAACCGGAGGGGTTAGATATAGCCTTCATAAACCCTGCATCATTATTCTGCCATAAACTTAAAATTGTTTGGTGGTGCGGAAAAAAAAGATACGTAGGCTAATGAGATTCAGCTCTGTTTTGGCTCACTTGATTTTAGATCAACGCTTTTGCAGTCTGTCGACACGGAATTACTCTTATTTACCTATTCATAGAGACGACAGCTTTCTTATTAATTTCCAGCCAATGCCAGTCGATTTTATTCAGCTTAATGAGTCAAAAGAGCCTGAGCATTAACCCTTACATGATTGGTGCTGTTCAAACATTGTTCTCCAGATAATGCCACACAATATTATACGGCTAAAAGTAATGGTCATATGCATAAAAAAAAAATGTGGAGACCGCGAGCTGCACTCGACAGCAACCGATATGCTTAAACAAAGTGCGAAATCCCTGTTTGTGAGATGCCATATTTGTGTGATCATTAAATGCCAAAATGACTGGGGAAAATATGTAAAACGTTAGACGGTTTTTCACAGTCATTCTGAGATACAAAGATGATACTATACTATAAAACCACTCCTCGTGTGTCGTCACACTTAAGTCTCACCCACAGAACTCTATTGTCACAATGGTGACTAAACATATGGACAAATTGTGAAATTCACCTGTGGAGTGCGCCGATCGCACAAAGTTTATGACCAATAAGTCATAGGAACCTGTTAATGATTATTTTGCTACCACAAGGAGACATTGTTATGTTTAGGAGAAATATTTTAATATGAAGGGAGTTACCCAACCCTTGACTACTGGTGGGTTTCCTAAGCTTACTAAAGTCGTTTGGCAGTAGCAAAAGTAAACTCAAAGGACATCGTACTGGAGGGGTTAACCAGCTCACTCTGATGATGTACGTTTTATTCCATTATTGTTACCGTCAAATGATTTTATTAAGCATTAAGAGACACTGAATTTGTGGATTAAGATAAAACTTTCATTAACCCCTTCACTGCCTGAACTCTGATCTAATTGAATAATACTGTGGGGTCGTATCAAGGATAATTTAATAAAACACGTTACCGGACAAAAGGGTTTAAAGAGAATAAACAGCGATGTAACACTGGTGGCCAAATCCTCTCATGGCTGCAATATTGCTAACGTCAGATTGTTTTTATTCAGCTGATAGTATAGGAACCTGAAAGTGTTGTTACTCACCATTAACTCATGGTCAAACAACTCTAGTATTTTATTTCACCTGACGTTAAACGGTTTTATTCAGCTGAGAGTGAGTCATACGAACCCGGTAGTGTTAAGCTGCACTTATTAACAATCTTACGGGCAAAGAGTTCAAGTAGGCTCTTCTGCTCCAGCTAAGACCAGTCGATTTACAAATAGATTAATGTGTACCTTTCGTGGTGTAGGTGTAAATGAAGGCTATGACTGACCACGTCATTTCGAAAAGTCTCTCTAAACCTACATGAAATCACCGAGAGCAAGTAAAAATGAAGTATTTAACCGGAGTGAAGTATTAGCTCTTTCACTACGATGTGGCGTTGTATTTTCATGGTATAACTGCCAGGTGAGTTTATTTAGCTTGGGGAAAATCACATGAACTCATGGGATATGACAGAGCTTTCATTAATATCTTCTTAAGTAGCTTTTCTTTTTTTCCCGAAGCTAAGCATAATACTCGTAAATAGGAGGTGTAAAGATTTTTAGAACCCGTTATCACTGCCAGGGTATCAAGTAGGGCTGGATGGAATCGCCAGGTGACAGGAAAAATAGAATATAAAAAGTCTTGAAGCCGAATAGGCCAATAAAGTCTTATTCTAATCCTTTCACTGCTACATGTGTCCCTTTGCCTGGTCAGAATCGACTTGTAGTAGGCAGAGTAAAGTAAAAAACTAAGTAATCGATGTAAAGCGGTTAAAAGTACACCTGGACTGAGCCGCGGCGTACAGAAGTGAGAGATCTGCGAGGGAGGGGAGAGGGAAAAAAGTTTTGATTGAAAAGAGGGAATAGTATGGATTCCAGAATGGAAGAATGGGATTGATATAGGAGTGAAAATGAGGGAGAGGGGTCGTTAGTGAGGAAAATAGGGACTGTTATCGTCAGTCAAGATGGCTTCCTAGCACCTCATTTTTAAAAATCTGTTCATTTCTGTACGTGACACTAAACAGTTCAGTTAGATTGGAAATATTATTAAAATTGCAAAAACTAACAAACAATCATACAAACTACATTTGGTATTTGCAGAATATTGTAGATACCGCGGTACTTGTTTATACTGAACAATTATTTGGCATCTTAAAAATTAATTCTCACGGCATTTTTCAACGTAAGTAATAATCGTCGACTTATCTTTCATGCACGAGGCAGCTGTGGATATGGGTGCCTCCTGTACGAGTCATTACCTTATTTGACACAGATTGTAACCTATAATTTTCACAAAACACATTGGGAGAATAAAACAGTACGACAGCTGTACATCCTTTCTATATCACTTCATTATGACTGCAGTTGGTACATTTTAACTTGGCGGAGATTTTCGTCCGTTTTTAGCTTTGGTCACGTATTTGAATCGCAGAAGGCAGTACGAGTAGTACGGCTCTGCAGTGTTTCATAGCAATTCCGCGTCAATAGCAGGATATTCCAGTGTTTGTCTCCTGCTACAGCTCTGCATTAAAGTTGACGAGATAACAAATTGAAGTCTAGCTAAAATAGACACAGTATAATTATAGATGAAACAGGACCTGGGCACAATATGCAAAGCGTCATGTCCTGTGCATAAAAAATGCCCATAAAAAATTGTTGCCAACTATTTTTGTGAGTGCGGTCGGATACGAATTTTGCAAGTGAGTACGAGTGATGCATTTGTTTTGTGAGCGAGTTGATGCTGGAGATAATTGAGGACATTGTTAAAAATGCCCATTAAAAGTGCAGTAAAGGGAAAAATTCCACTTACATATGGATGAAAGCCATTGTGTTGTGGCCGATGATGTGTGGACTGGAACAGAGCCCAGCATTCTCTTTGATGGCAGAATTAACACACATGCAGGCGCCTAATCCATTAAAAAAATGGCTGGCCGACGTGTGGGTGGATTTATCTCCCCCGTGACCTGCACCAGTTGTTTTTATTTTATTTCATCATTAGAGGTTCAGGGATTTATGAATTTCACTTTTCAAAAATGCCATTTGTTAAGAATGGACGAGTAGGCTATATTGTGAACACTGTTATCACCTTCTGTGGGATATTACTTAAAAATATTGAAAAGGAACTACGCTAATTGTGTGTCTCGTAGCTGTCCTTGTAAGGATCTACACATAATCAGATAAGCTAAAACACACACACACACACACACACACACACACACACACACACACACACACACACACACACACACACACACACACACACACAAACAGAGAAAGAGAGAGAGAGAGAGAGAGAGGAACAGTTTCAGGAATTGAACAGAAAAGGATAAAAAGTAGGGACTCTATCAGGGTGCAACCGCAGTGACAAACCGTACATTCATACTTAACTACGAAAACATATGTCGGTGATGTAATCTGACAGACTCAAAGTTAAAATAGTTTATGCTGTGATGCGGCTGCCATAACTAAACGATTCTGACCTTTACAGATTCCCAGAGACTGCAATGGACATTTTGTGGCGGCAGTTTATAAAAAACGTTTGGCCTTTACCCTTTCTATACAATTTTTTCCCCGTAGCCTGTACATGGGATGTGTTCACATTAGATAAACTTTCCGAACAAAAGGGATTAGACAGACTTCAGTCCCCCTTCTCTGCCAGGAGACAAGTAAACCCAGGCTGCCTCTCACACCATCGCTTCCACTACTTATATATGTCCTTAAATCTCGTGAGGCGTCATTTTAGTTTACCTTTTCTATTTTTGTGATATTTTATTCAGTGTTGTACAGACCATGACTTTAGTCTTAGGATTAGAAAATATCAGTTAACCACATCCATCCTCCTGTCTCTCCCAAAAGTAAAATTTTTGGAAAGCAGAAAGTATGAAATAAGAAATGCATCAGCGGATTGAAAAGTTACTGTTTTTAAATCCGAGTACCGAGTATGTCTCTATCTTTCTCTACATATATTTTTTATCTGTGCATGGCCAGACAAATTGTTTTCAGCTTTGTAGAAACTTTCATAACTGTAGGGTTTAAGTACGGCCTTCATTGACCCCAGGGCTCTCAGTTCTTGTTCGCGGAATTTCCTTGGAAAGTTGTAAAAATTTCTCAAAATTTGATCATATTACCTCAGATAGTAAATCGAACGTATAAAATTATTGAGCAGGACAAAACTCTTCAACAATGACATAATAACATCACTTTTACTTGCAGACATAAAATAAAATACAATGACCACACATTCATAAGCTTTGCAGTTAATACATGCTATACAATATACTGCAAATCGTCCGATTCGATAACCGCCATAACTCACAATCAGATAAAAAATTCCAAATGCATAATAACCTAACTTATAAATCTTAATTGTAAATAATTTTTAATGAATTATCTTTTTTTATCGCCAACGCGTGGTAGCGATACAAAAAAAAAAAAAAAAAAAAAAAAAAAAAACAAAGACATCATATAGCCTCCCCCGGACAGTTGATTGTTAGCTTTTTTTTTTTTTTTTTTTTTTTGTGTGTGTGTGTGTGTCCGACTCTGGGCAAAGGCTTGAGGGCCTATATCTCGGGGGCAGTAGCCTGTCCCAGGGCCCAGTAGTCCTCCTACACCTCTTCATGTCACCACTTCCGCGCTAACACCCACCGTCCATATTGAATACATGCTAGGGCTGTCTCATACAGGACTGGTGTATTGGTATTACCGGGGGTATTTTTACGACATGTTAGCGGGTCTTCTGGTAGATCAGGAAAGTCTGTTTTTTTATGAAATTCAAATCCTTAAACTGTTCCCTGCCCCAGCCGGGATTCGAACCTGGGTCCATCAGGACTGTAGGCCGCCTCTCTACCGATTCAGCCACCGCCTACTCTGCTTTTCTTGAAAAATTGTTAAAAATCCTCAGATATTTCAAGTAAATTCCATCAAATTTCTACAGATTTTCTTTAAAATCCCCGTATCCTTAAAAATTTCTTCATATAACCTCAGGTTTCTCAATCTAAGGAAATTTCCTTAAAACTGAGAGCCCTGATTGACCCTTCTGCCGCTTGAGATAATTATCTACCAACTTCATTATCCTCGTAAAGGTTTGGTGGAGTCCTCGTTAAAAAATATATTCTGGACGAACAAACCTTTTCTTAGTGCCAAGGAGAGCCGGTAGCGAAGTGATTAGCGCATCCAACGAACCCGAGTTTGATTCTCGAGCTGATCATACTTATGGATTCGGTTGTATCCATCCTGCCCTTGTTCGCCCCAACAGCACAAATGGGGACCCGGATGCAAGCCATCTACTGTTGGTTTTATTCTACAGGAACATTTGACTTAGGAATATTCGTCTATCTTTTTACTTAACATCTTGCATTCAACAGAGTTAAATCAAAGCCTTCTTTACAAAAGCTTGTTTAGCATTCCTCAACCCTCTGACTGAGAGAGGTGTTCAGTAATGTGAGTAAACTGTCTGGAGGGAGCACGACCGAAATAATGACAGCATCACAACATCGACAAAGTTGACCCCTTCACTGCGTTGAAACAGTGTGCATATATCACAGTCTAATGCCAAATGACTTTGTTGAAGCTAAGAATGATTTCTAACCGTGGTGGAGTTAATAAGGCTGTCTAACCCCTCCAGTTCGTAATGGCTCCCATAAACCGGATAAAGCCGTCTGTACAACAAAGGTATAAATCAGAAGACATAACCGTACTGAAAGGGTCATTATTTCCTAAATGCATTTGTAGCCTCCCTAACCAAAAAGAAAAGGTTATGAGAGAGAGAGAGAGAGAGAGAGAGAGAGAGAGAGAGAGAGAGAGAGAGAGAGAGCACCTAGCAGAGTGTTAAGTATTCTACAAATAAAAGTAAAAAAATAAGTATAAAAATATGCCCTTTAATTACCAAAGACTTCCCCTGAGCAGAAGATATTTTCCTGATGCCATAAGTATAATTTTTAAAATGTCAATATTTCCCATCTTACGGTACACGCAAGTACTTTTTTCTTTCGAGTTTCTAATATATTTTAACTTTTCCTCAGTGCCATGTTAATGATCCTCTCTCTCTCTCTCTCTCTCTCTCTCTCTCTCTCTCTCTCTCTCTCTCTCTCTCTCTCTCTCTCTCTCTCTCTCTCTCCACCCACTAATTTACATTCTTTTATGACCTTCACTCTTGTTTTTCATTAACTTTTTCTTCCCTGGCAGCTTCTTCAACTTTTCGCCTGGGCATTCCTGATAACTCCCATGTTCCCGTTGTATACAAAATTATCTTCCCTCCTGTTTATTTCTCACAAAGTCCATTTTCGTGTTTAGTTAATTATCCTTGCATAATTCTTCACCATGGAATAGAGCGTACATATATATTTTTTTTATTTAATTACTTATAATCTGAGGACGCCTTCACAGTTTTGTTCTTTGCCGCGACTACAAGATTTTACTTGGAGTTGCAAATGGTTTAAAACTCTCTGGGTTAGCCAGAACTTAATACATTTACTCTCCATTCCTGCAAGGGTTGGTGGAGATTGTTCTACCTTTTCCATCCCCTAAGGTCTCTCTTAAACTGAACAGATTTCTTTGGTGTTAGACAATAGACGAAGTATGCCTTCGTGATGAAGGGGTTAAACATTTCGCTAAGATTTCTTTATATTCTTGCTATCACAAGACTATTTCCATCTCTTGATAAACCTTCAAACTTCAGGACTTGTATATGGCATTCACTGACCCGTTTGTTGCAATAAGTCTCCTCTAGGGTAAATAAAGTGTCAGGAGCAAGTGAGAATAAAATATACAAGACTCCATGGTAGTAAAGCCTTCTTCTTTTTTTTCCCCACCCTCATCTGGGCAATCCTCCCGATCTCCTCCAGAGTGTGCACACAAAGTGGCCAGAAGAAGTAGTCATAAAGTTTCCAGATTCGTTCGGTACATGATGCTGTTTTCATTTAACACAGGCTACCAGAAGACTATTTTATTGAAGTCAGGGATAATATTCATGCGTGATCGGTATAATTAAGGCTATATGATACGTCTACAGTTCGAATATTGTTTCCCAAGCTGAATGAAATCATTCGGCCACATCGGGGGTAGAATATACGTCCTCAATCTGAAGTTTATTTTTGTCCTTACTACCACCAGACAATATTAGCCAGCTTGGGGGAATCTTTTCGAACTGGATGAGTATGAATTAGGCTTCATTAACAACTTTTCTACAAGAGAACACCCTTTGGTTTTTTAAATTCATGTGGCGATGGCAAAAATAATTTAACAAAGGAAGTTCGATTACGTTTTTGAAAAATCAGCACGTTTCCATAGTGTACATTATTTTAAATAGTTATATTATCGGTCGTGTTTTGCTGGTTTAAAATTCCCTTCAGTTGTGTAGTATTTGAGAGTTGAAAAAGTAAAGAATAAACAGGCTGATAGACAACCTATTTTCAGGAAAGTTTGATTGTGATGTGTTTGTTAGTTCTCTTAGTGAAAATGGATGCACAAGCAAGTAATCGAATAGAAACCTTAACATATTTGCTGTGAATTTCTTAATTTGTCTTTTTCCCTACTGTCTTCTGTCACTCTATTTTTTTTCAAAATTGTTTAAGAAAAAGCTAAGGCACTTAACATGCTAATATCTGTAACAATTAACATCTTGGCTGGGGAAGCGGTCGTATTTTATTCCAGTTCATGACAGAGAGTCTTACTCAGTTCAAAGAAACTCTTCAGAAAATGGTTTAGTCGCTTCAGTCCGATGACGTTGTTCTCAATAAATTCAAGCGTCTCCCCAGTGCTGACTAAACTAGCCTGCAAGTAGCGAGAATAAATCAAACACGCCACAATACTCAAGGGCATAAATGGCTTTCCCATCCCATTCACTTCATGAGCCCTGACCATCGCTCAGTAACAGTATTTAGGGATGGCAAAAATTAATCAGTAAAACTCGTTACCACAAAATAGGTTCGAGTCAAGAAGATTTGTGAATACGCCCCCTAGTTCCCCACAGCAGGCTAATTAACCTGGCCGGCGAAGAGGCTAAAAACTGCCGGCTTTGAAAATTAATACAGGGAGGTGGCTGGGTACGCTGCGGTCGGCTTCTTTCGGCTTAATAAAACCTGTGAACATTAGCTTGTATAATATGATGTGTTGTACTGGATGGGATGGCTGTGGTGTAGTTTGGTGTGATGAATGAGTTGCTGTGGTGAGGTGTGGTGTGGTGTGGTGTGGTGTGGTGTGGTGTGGTGTGGTATGTTGGATGAGTTGCCTCGTGTGGTGTGGTGTTGTGTTGTGTGTTGGATGGGTTGGCTGTGGTGTGGTGCGTAGTGTCGCGTGAAGTTGAATGGTGTGGTGTGGTGTGGTGTGTAGTGTGGCGTGAAGTGGAGTGGTGTAGTGTGGTGTTTGATGTGGAGTAAGTGGAGTTTTGTGGTGTGATGTGATGAGGTATAATGTTGTGTGTGTTGGATGGGTTTGGCTGTGATGTGGTGTGGTGTGTGTGTTGGATGGGTTTGGCTGTGATGTGGTGTGGTGTGGGGTGTCTTGGATGGGTTGGCTGTGGTGTGGTGCGTAGTGTCGCGTGAAGTGGAATGGTGTGGTGTGGTGTGGTGTGTAGTGTGGCGTGAAGTGGAGTGGTGTTGTGTGGTGTTTAGTGTGGAATAAGCGGAGTTTTGTGGTGTGTAGCGTGGAGTAAGTGGAGTGATCTGGTGTGTAGTGTGGAGTAAATGGAGTGGTGTGGTATGATGTTTAGTGTGGCGTGAAGTGGTGTGGTGTGTTATGATGTGGAGTGTAGTGTGGCGTGGAATGGTGTGGTGTGGTGTGTAATGTGGCGTGGTGTGGTGTGGTGTGGTGTGTGGTGTGGTGTGTAGTGTGGCGTGGTGTGGTGTGGAGAGTAGTGTGGAGTGTAGTGCGGTGGTGTGGTGTGGTGTGTAGTGTGGCGTGGTGTGGTGTGGAGTAGTGTGGAGTGTAGTGCGGTGGTGTGGTGTGGTGTGGTGTGTAGTGTGGCGTGGTGTGGTGTGGTGTGTAGTGTGGCGTGGTGTGGTGTGGTGTGTGGTGTGGTGTGTAGTGTGGCGTGGTGTGGTGTGGAGTGTAGTGTGGAGTGTAGTGCGGTGGTGTGGTGTGGTGTGTAGTGTGGCGTGGTGTGGTGTGGAGTGTAGTGTGGAGTGTAGTGCGGTGGTGTGGTGTGGTGTGGTGTGTAGTGTGGCGTGGTGTGGTGTGGTGTGTAGTGTGGCGTGGTGTGGTGTAGTGTAGCATGGTGGAGTGTAGTGGAGCTGTGTGGTGTGGTGTGTAATGTGGCGTGGTGTGGTGTGTAGTATAGCTTAGTGGTGTGGTGTGGAGGATTGAAGTCTGAAACACACTCGATAATAATTACGCCGGAAACTTGCCTCTTGATTTTGTTTACTCTCATCACTCATCTGAAGAGGTGCTCGTGAAGGAGGCTAAGGGGTGGAAGAGGCAGGCAGGAATTGGACGATAGATGGGATGCGATGCAGGAAAGGGAGGGAAGGAAGAGGAAGGGGCGAAGGAACGGAGATAAGAGAAAGAAGATGAGAAAAGATAGTTTGGGAAATCGAAGAGGAATGTTATTATGATGATGATTACGTTTACGATTATTTTTGATATAATTATAGCATTATAATTATTATTATTGTTATTATTATTGTTATTATTATTATTATTATTATTATTTATTATTATTATTATTATTATTATTATTATTATTATTACTGTATTATCATTATTATTAATATTATTGTTGTTATTATTATTATTATTATTATTATTATTATTATTATTTTTATTATTAAATTTGCTCTGCCTTTGCATGCGTGCATCATGTGTGTGTGTGTGTGTGTGTGTGTGTGTGTGTGTGTGTGTGTGTGTGTGTGTGTGTGTGTTTATCTTGCTGAGTCATCATGCAACTGCTGAGACATCATGTCGGTTGAGTGGGTAGGTGTTGTGTGCTGGTTGGTGAGTGGGGGAGTGGATGGGGATAATAGGTCAGTTAGTGAATAGCTCCATGAGGTAAGGTCATGTGGGAAACTGGGTCCATGGGAGAATACATCTTTAGGAAGTAGGTCCAGGCAGAATCAAAGCTTCAGTAAAATACTCCCACTGAGAATACAGGTCCATGGAGACACGGCCTTTCCACATGGGAGGAAAATAGATTCATTAGCGAAAACAGGTCCATGGCGAATGTAGGTCCAATGAAGCAAATAGGTTTCAGGGGAACAATGGGTCCACGGGGATAGTAGGGAAATAATGTGATATAAGTTTGTGGTAAAAAAAAAAAAAAAAAAAAAAGTTTATGGTAAAAAACAGGATTGTGTGGAGAGCAGATGGAAAATAGGTAAGTGGGAGACATAAATCCGTGAAGAAACCGGTCCAAGGAGAACATAAGTTTCATAGAAAAAATAATAACTCCATGGAGAAAAAAGGTCCGTAAGTGAAATGTGTCCATTAGGGAAAATAGGTCCGTAGAAGAATGTTAGTAATGTGTCCATAAGGGAAATTAGATCCGGAGAAGAATGTCAGTAAGGGAAAATGCAGTATATCCATAGAGTAATAATAATTACGTGGTGAGAATAGGACCATAAAGGAAAATTGGTCAAGGGTGAGTACCATATATTTAGAGGAAAATTGTCCATGGCGAAAATTTGACAGAAACGGGAATAGGTTCATGGGAAAAAATACTGTAGGCGGGTGGGGCTGACCCCCATATGGTGTAGCTGGGGACATTCATGTGCACTAGGCAGTAATATCATTCCAATTTACTGATGCTGTTTCAGCTTAGAAGCCATGGCTGTTACTCAGAGGGTTAAATGTACTCTAATCCAAGCTTTGCAGTTCGAAACAGTCTTACCTTAGCCAAATAGGTTTGTCTACAAGCAGTATTATATATATATATATATATATATATATATATATATATATATATATATATATATATATATATATATATATATATATATATATATCATCAAACGTTTTGAGTGTTCACTGCAGGACCGGCCTATCCTGACCGAAGTCAGGATGATACGGCCAATATATATCTACCAAGTGGCTTAGGCCGTCTGGTAGAGATTGTATGTAGGGTAAGAAGGGCTTGTAAGTGTAATTGTAGTGTTTAGTGGCTTTAGATGTGTTTGTAGTCTGTGAACCAAGTGTAATCGGCCCGCGCAAGCCGACTGGGTGCAAGCTTACTTTATAGTATGTGACACTGGTTCAACCACAGCACCCCTTGTGTCCGCCAATGCAGTACGTGGCCAGAAGAACACTCCTAAAGTTTATGACCCTGGCGGGGCACGAACCCTCGTTCTTCAGTGTACAGAAATCCGCACAATTTACCACTGTACCACAGAGGCTTCATATATATATATATATATATATATATATATATATATATATATATATATATATATCATCAGCCGTTTGTGTATCCACTGCAGGACCGGCCTATCCCGACCGGAGTCGGGACGATACACCCAATGTATCTCTACCAAGTGGCTTAGACTGTCTGGTAGAGATTGTATGTAGGGTGAGAAGTGCTTGTAAGTGTGATTGTAGTGTTGGAGTGGCTTTGGATGTGTGTGTAGTCTGTGAACAAAGTGTGATCGGCCCGCACAAGCTGACTGGGTACAAGCATACTTTACAGTAAGCGACACTGGTTCAACCACAGCACCCCTTGTGTCCGCCAATGCAGCATGTGGCCGGTTGAACACTCCCAAAGTTTATTACCCTGGCGGGGTGCGAACCTTGGTCCACCCTTGTACGAGACGCACACTCTACCACTGTACCACAGAGGCATATATATATATATATATATATATATATATATATATATATATATATATTTTGAGTTTTACACCAGGTACCCCTTTTTTGGATAAGGGCTAAGGCATTGCCCCTGGGTAGAGGACTTTGGTTTGGAGCGTGTAGCATTTTATGACCGGATACCCTTCCTGATGTCTACCAATGACCCTTGGGTGGATTCGATCCTCCGACCCTTTGGGCAGAGCGGAGCACTCTAACCCAATGAGCCACGGCTGCTACAGTGAAACCTTATCTCTCAGTCATGCATAGATACACCTGTCCCAATACTTCCGCCATCGCTGGAAGGCTCCCTGGAAGTCCTTTTCGATGAGAGTGTAGAGCACTGCCTGCCATTCTTTCTGGATGTCCTCACTGGTATCAAAACGATGCCCTTTCTGCTTGATCTTCATTTCTGGGAACAGAAAGGAGTCACAGGGGGCCGAAACCGGGGAGTGGGGGATGATTGCTATGTTGTTCTTTGCCAGAAACTGCTGAGTGTTGAGAGCACTGTGAGCAGGGGCGTTGTGATCGTGAAGCAGCCAGTTGTTGTCTCATCGAAGGTTGGGGCGTTGCCTTCTGACATCTAAACGCAGTCACTGCAAAACATCACATTAGATGTTGGAACTGACAGTTTGGTCCGCTGGGATTAATTCATTGTGCGCAATCCCTTTGATGTCAAAGAAAACGATCAGCATACTTTTGACATTGCTTTTCACCTGGTTGGCTGATGTTCGATGCACTCCACTGAAACACCCATGTTTGACCAGGAGACTGCTCACCAAACACTTGCTGAATCTTTGCCGGGGTCTCTGTTGCATTTTTCCCAAAATTCGAAAAAAATTTGATGCCAATTCGCTGTTCCTTTTTTTTTTTTTTTTTTTATATAGCCTATCCATCTCCATAACTGCCTGACAACACGTGCAAGACAGCAGACAAACGAACTTCACTAATCCCCACTTCTGCCTAGCTCTGAGCCGCGTGGGATACTGACTCACAATGCATGTTAGTACAGCCACCTAGAGCATCATGATACTGCAACCCGTTTAGGTATCATGATCCAAGTCCGGAAAATTTTGGATAGCTCCTCGTGTCTATACAATATATATATATATATATATATATATATATATATATATATATATATATATATATATATATATATATATATATATATATATATATGGATAGCTCCTCGTGTCTATACAGTATATATATACATATATATATATATATATATATATATATATATATATATATATATATATATATATATATATATATATATATATATATATGGAGCCTCTGTGCATATTCGCACACTGAAGAACGAGGGTTCGCGCCCCGTTAGGGTAATAAGCTTGGGGAGCGTTCTTCAGCCACATACTGCACTGGCGGACACAAGTGGTGCTGTGGTTGAACCAGTGTCGCATACTATAAAGTATGCTTGCACCCAGTCGGCTTGTGCGGGCAGATTACACATGGTTCACAGACTACACATACATTCAAAGCCACTCCAACACTACAATTACACTTACAAGCACTTCTCACCCTACATACAATCTTTGCTAGACAGCCTAAGCCACTTGGTAGAGATACATTGGCTGTATCGTCCCCACTTCGGTCGGGATAGGCCGGTCCTGCACTGGACACACAAACGGCTGATGAGATGAGATGATATATATATATATATATATATATATATATATATATATATATGGGAGAGAGAGAGAGACGTCGTTGGATGAGAGAGGTATGAAGGCTGGAGCTCCTGAAGAACCTAAGCAGGCTTCTTGTTTATTCTAGGTTGGGTCATCAGGTAAAGAGATCGGTGTGGATGATGAAAGACAAGGAAACTATTCTTTGGTGGAATTATTATTTTCATTTGCCTATATTTTAACTTCATACTAGCTTCAAATGACTCTTCTGCCCACTACAGAAACGATTGGTATTACATTGGCTAAAACATCTCCATTCATAATCTGTGCAGTGCGCATGTTATAGCAGTATTCATGGTACTTCGCCGTCTGCAGATTGTTTACTATGGCCTGGAAAACAGATCTTTCTTAGTAAAAGGGATTTAGAGGGAAAGATACCTAGGACACTGCTCTGCACCTACCGGTTCTTAGTTGCTAAATCAGGAATCCCTCCTAGAATAACCTTTCGAAACTGTTCAAACTGTTCGGTATCCCTCTGTTGAGGACGCTGCGCATCGAAGGGTAACTTCCCAATACGATGACGTTTTTTTAATATATTTGCTGAACCCGCAAGGCTTTATTCTGGTTAGGGGAGACTTTTCATAATGGTCAGCAGCAATCTTTGTCAACTGATGAAGCACAGTAAGACGGTAATGTTTGTATTGTGTTCTTGCCTACTACCAGATGATAATACCTTAAGCACTTCAGTCTGGTAACTTGTAGTTTATTCACGCATCTCCTGACTCGTGACTCGCAGCCCATCTCTCACCGTGGTAGTACCTCCACCACTATTTCCGGTGGGACCAGCTCTCCACAGCAGCCATTCCAGCCGAGGGGATTGGACCTGTCCCTTCCACCTGGAGGCTAAATGCCCTGGTCCATCCACCTGGAGGTCGAGGCTCCTCCTCTACGACCCTCCCTCCACCCACCTGGGTCGGGGTTGTGCCCTCCTGCCGACCGTGACTAGGCCTTCCCTCCTTGGCATCCACCTGTTGCTGGGGAGCTGGGCTAGCCTCCACAGCCCTTTCCATCGAGGGCAATGGGGTTGAGGGCAGCGTCGGGGCGTTTCCACCTGCAACTCGTCTTCGGTGCCTCTCCATTGGCGCCGTGACTTCCACCCTGCTTCCCGTCCCGCCCTGCCTCTCGTCGACCATCGACCACCTGCTTGCCGGCCTCGCCTTCACCATCCTGTCTTCTCTTGGCCTTGCTGCCTTTTCTCTTGATCTTCAACTACAACTTCTGAAGCCAACTAGCTCTCGCTAATCCTCTTCTTCACCGCAGCTTTACCTCTGGCAGGCCCACAGGCCCGCTTCTTCCTACGGGAGGAAAATCTAACTAACAAACAAACAAAAGCGCATCTCCATATGTTATTCTTTGGCTGAGAAGTAAGTTTTCGAATAGGGTAACTAAATACGGCTACATTCCTCACCAACCCCTCAGTTTTGTAGCTTACACTTATTTGGTGCTACAGCAAATACGTATTAGAAAAAAATCGTCGTTGGATTGGAAGGGTTACAGGAAATTTCCCTTTGTGATTGGGATAATGATATGTCAATCTTATCGCTTCGAATTCGGGAGATCGTTCCTTATCTGGAAATTCTGCGATTATATACCTTGCCAACATTAAGCTGTTTTTCACGTAACAAGTCATGAGGCAAAAATTATGTACTCGACTAGATAAAGTAATACTCAAAACATTTATATAAAACAAAATCATTTATTGGAATATATAAAATATTTTATTGTCAACACATATAAATATATAAGTAATGGATGTGGGATCTTCAAGGCCACAACATACTAAAACCAACATGAGCGAACAGTTGCTAAAAAATAAAAGGGTCTGATTGACTATAGGGGCTGCTATCCATCCATCATCCAATCCTACTTTGTCCCATGAGGAGCGTAGGAGCTCGGGGCTTGGCAAGTTGGTCTCGACATATAAGATGAGAGTGACCAGCCTCACTCATCCCTGATTGGCATTATGTGAGCAATAAACCCCAACCATCCCTTGGATATAAACCTTCACCGGCTGAATCCGATTTGAGCGCCGTAATTACTCACTAAACCACCAGGCTCCAAACTTTGGTTATATCGTTACCATTCAGCGTAGTAAATGGTTTCCTGGTGTACAGGAAACCATTTGATTTGCCACTCAGTGTACAATCATCCACTGGCATAAGGAAGAGGAAAGAATGAAGGAAAGAAAGACAGACGAGGGAGTGTAAAGATACCCGTAGGCAGAAGGATGAGGAAAGAATGAAGGAAAGAATGATGGAAAAGAGGAAAGGCCAGACACCCGAGAGCAGCACTGCATCCAGTGAGTAATGGTTAGCGCCCCCACCCACCACAATTATATATATATATATATATATATATATATATATATATATATATATATAGATAGATAGATAGATAGATAAATAGATAGATAATATATATATATATATATAGATATATATAGATAGATAATATATAGATAGGTAGATAGATAGATAGGTGGATAGATAGATACATACATACATAGATAATATACTATACTGTATACCGTATATACTGTATATATATACAGTACAGTATATATATATATATATATATATATATATATATATATATATATATATATATATATATATATATATATATCCCATTGGATCCCAGGGGTGCTGGGCGAGGCATGGCGCTGAGTGAGTACAAAGCGTACCGCCCTCCGCCTATCGGCTCATAGTCGCCAAGCTCATAGGTCCCCACCCGGGGGTTCCCTACTTTATAAAGACTTGAAAAATCCCAGTTCTGTCCAATATTCCGGACAGCGGGCTCCAATGGGATATATATATATATATATATATATATATATATATATATATATATATATATATATATATATATATATATATATATATACCGTAGATATAGATAGATAATTATACCGGTACTGAATATATAGCTATAGACAGATAGATAATATACTATACTGTATGCCGTATATACTGTAGATTATGTATACACACACACACATACATATATATATATATATATATATATATATATATATATATATATATATATATATATATATATATATATATATATATATATATATTGCCGTATATATGTTTATACATAATCGACAGTATATACGGCATACAGTATAGTATATTCTGTATGTATGTATATATCTATCTACCTCTCTCTCTCTCTCTCTCTCTCTCTCTCTCTCTCTCTCTCTCTCTCTATATATATATATATATATATATATATATATATATATATATATATATATATATATACACCTGTGTAGGTTTATATCCAAGGGGTGGTTGGGATTTACTGCTCATGTAATTCCACTCAGGGATGAGTGGGGCTGATCAGTGTCATCTTACATGTCAGCACCGACTTGCGTAACCCTGGGCTTCTATGCTTGTCATGGGGCAACACTGGTTTAGATGATGTATGTGTATGATATATATATATATGTATGATGTATATATATATATATATATATATATATATATATATATATATATATATATATGTATGATGTATATATACGAAAATGAGAATCATCTATGATGGCTGTAATGATGAATTGTTTATTCTGTAAGCTGGTTAGGACCCTACAGTAGATTAATACGGGCCCTGCAGCACGGCAGCCTAACCAGAGGTCCTTTAGCTCCCCGGGCCCTCAGACGTCAAAAAAGGTACTATGGGATTGGCTGTTATGTTTCCTTTACCTTGTCAAATGAAAGGGAACCCCTTCACAGGAAACTGTGTAAATATCCCACCAACATTTGTCACTATTTAATTTTGGTCTGCCCCTTTGATATTCAGCTAGCCGTATCTAGCGTCTCCTCAGGTCATAACCATGTAACTCTACTGGAAATTATGAAAATATGTTAGTGTTTGAACAATACTCCATTTAATTTTATGTTAGTGTTAGAACGTAGTAGATAGGAATAACGGTGATGATGATAAAGATGATGATGATGAGGAGGAGGATGATAACGTGTGACAATGTCTTATTTTGTTTTTCTTTTTTTCTAAATTCGTTACATTTCAATTATTATGATAGACAGACTACATGATTAACTCGGCTTTTTAAATTTGCATATACCTTTATAGTTTCACGTGGCAATATTCTTTCATTTACAGTTGATTCTCATTGGGTTATTTACAAAATAAGACAATACTGCGGCACCGCCACCCTTTCATGCCATTTCTTTACTTCTTATACTCTATTTTAGTGCTACTTCCCAACATCACATAGAAGGGAAATTTAGGCCAAGTTAAAGTGCTCAGCGTGTAAGAAAAATGTTTTGTTGAGGTGTGTGCTGGGGTGAAGAAGCCGATGCTGGCTTAAACTGCTTAATCCAGTATTGCACACACTGAGGGGGAAAGAGCTCCTTAACTTATAATGTCTGTGAGGAAGAGTTTACTTAATATTTCTTTGCACGCCCGTATTGTTAACACATTTAGGCTCAGATCTTCACTCTCGGCAGAATGAAATCACTTCTGTTAGTCGGAATATAGTACTGGAGTTGTCCGTACTATGAGAAAGTTTAAAAGCAATAGTATTAAAATGCAGGATTGTATGACTCCCTCAGCTGAATAAACTGCTTGGCGCAACTTGGAATTAGAGATTGCAGAAGGTTAAACCTGAGAGGACGAAGGGGAATGCAAGCCCCTTACATCTGACTGTGAGTTAAGAAGAAAATGAGACGTGGTTAGCCTGCATGCCACGGTACAAGGCGCTTACAGAAGTAGGGTAGAGAAGCCAGTGACGCCATGTGGTTAGCCTGCATGCCACGATACAGAGTGCATACAGCAGTGGGGTAGAGATACCTTAGTTTCATCATAGGTTATGCAAATGGCTGTGGGGGCTTAAACACAACTTCTTGGTCTCAGTTTTATCAAACCGAATCCAGATGGCATCCTTTTTTGCATGTTCTTGCTGACGTCACATGATTTTATTCAACAAAGAAAAGGCCTCTTGTATTCCGAGGGATTTATGAAGGTTATGTTGTAAGCCTCTACTTAGGAAAATCCATCAATAAGTGAATTCAGTGATCAGGAGATTACAATATGAAAATGAAAATTATGCCAGGGATTGAGTTAGTTACCAGTACGGTCATTTGTGTTTAGTATATCGCCCCCTTCTTTACCTACACACTTTAATTTAACCTTACGTTCCGGTGAAGCACTTTCACTAAAATGTAATCGTTTGGCGTTAATTCTACTAAAGTACTAAACCAATTCCGGCAATGAGAGGGTTAATGATTACATTACAGTGTGACGTCTGTGACTTATTCTCGCCTGATTGATATTTTACCGTCAGATGATTTTATTCAAGTATTTCAGTGAGGGAAAGCGCATTATAATGATGGTTTATTAGTGATCCTTTCACAGCGATAATGTTATACATACTGTAGTTTTGCTACCTGCAAGAAATGACACCGTGATCAGACATCCCAGAGTGCAGTTGTACATAAATAACAAATGACACGTTAACACTACTAAAACTAACAGTATTGATTAAATCCCTTCAAGGTAAAGGGGCTTGAGGCTATGCTACCGTAGTCCCGAACCCTTACTGCCAGGTTACCAATATAGAGTACGCTGCACTTGCCATGACATAACTTATATATATACATATATATATATATATATATATATATATATATATATATATATATATATATATATATCTATATATATCCTCTCATCTCAGCCGTTTGAGTGTCCACTGCAGGACTGGCCTATCCCGACCGAAGTGGGGACGATACAGCCAATGTATCTCTACCAAGTGGCTTAGGCTGTCAGGTAGAGACTGAGTGTAGGGTGAAAAGTGCTTGTAAGTGTAACTGTAGTGTTGGAGTGGCATTGGATATGTGTGTGTAGTCTGTGAACCAAGTGTAATCGGCCCGCGCAAGCCGACTGGGTGCAAGCATACTTTATAGGATGCGACACTGGATCAACCACAGGGCCCATTGTGTCCGCCAATGTAGTACGTGGCCAGAAGAACGCTCCCAAAGTTTATTACCCTGGCGGGGCGCGAACCCTCAGTCTTCAGTGTACAAAACGCACACTTTACCACTGTACCAGAGAGACTCCATATATATATATATATATATATATATATATATATATATATATAGATAGATAGATCGATAGATAAATAGATCGATAGATAGATATCTAGATCTATCTATCTATCTATGTATCTATCTATAGATAGATAGATCGATCGATAGATAGATGATATCTATATCTATCTATCTATCTGTCTATCTATATATATCATCATCATCATCATCAGCCGTTGAGGTCCACTGCAGGACCGACCTATCCCTACCGAAGCAGGGACGATACAGCCAATGTATCTCTACCCAGTGGCTTAGGCTGTCTGGTAGAGACTGTATGTAGGGTAAGACGTGCTTGTGAGTGTGATTATAATGTTGTAGTGGCTTTAGATGTGTGTGTAGTCTGTGAACCAAGTGTAATCGGCCCGCCTTAAGCCGACTGGGTGTAAACATACTAGTATGCGACACTGGTTCAACCACGGCACCCCTTGTGTCCGCCAAAGTAGCAAGGGGCTTGGTGAACACTTCCCAAAGTTTGTACAACTGTGGCGGGAGGCGAACCCGCGCTCACCAGCGTGTGAAACGCACACTCTACCACTGTACCACAGAATGTATATATATATATATATATATATATATATATATATATATATATATATATATATATATATATATATATATATATATATATATATATTTATATATTAGGCTGTTCAGAAAAATTGAACCTTCAGGAACTTGAAGGGCAATGTACTTATTCAGTTCCAGTACTAGTGGGAACTTCACCATACTTTGCAAGTTTTCTGTGGCTTTCTCAAACCCATGCCTCATTTCAATGTGAGTTACAATACAAGTGGTAACTCTCGCCTTGATCACAGCAGGGCTTGGCGTGGGGGAACTCACGTTGTCTGTCGGATCTCTCCACTCTCTTCGGAAAGAATCAAGGACTGAGATCGCTGAAAAGATAAAAAAAAAGAATTCCACCCACAAACACCCTTGATTCTTCATTTTGATGAAAAGCTCTTGCCCAACATCAATGGTTGTGGCCGCAGTGATTGCCTGTCGATTGTTGTTACAGGGACTGGTACGGAGAAGATCCTGGGAATCCCTGAGATCCCTGCTGCAACAGGCGAAGCAATTGGAGCGGCAGTGCAAAAGACTTTACAGTAAATGAATGGTCGGAAGTGAAGCCCTGGATTGCAGTGCTTTTTTGATACTACAGCTTCTAACACCGAGGTTCACAGCTGAGCTTGCTTTGTCACTGAAGGAGGTGTCCAAGTCCCGCTGTTGTTCTTGGCATGCAGGCACCACATGTATGAACTCACAGTGGCAGCGATCTTTGACCTCTTTTTCTGGTCCTGAAACTCCTCTCTTTGGTCGATTCAAAGAGTTCTGGAACAAAATTGACACAGTTTCCTTCCATCCCTACGATGATGACCTAGATGAAAAATCCCAGTCGTGGATTGCCAACAGAGCCAAGGACATTCAACACTTCATACTCAGCCACATGGATTGTGCGCAACCCCGTGATGACTACTTTGAGCTCCTCCAGCTGTGTTTGGCTTTCCTCAGCAAGTAGCCAGCACGGATGACCTTTCACTGTCCAGGTGCCTATCACAGAGGACATTGGATGGCCAAGGGCCTTTACTGCCTCAAGATCTTCCTTTTCAGAAATCAACTGAAGGATGCAGCCTCCTTCCCCTTCACATGTCATCAAAAGGAGGCCATCAAACGCACCTGTGTCTTCCTCGTAACCATCTATGTGATGCACTGGTTTGAAGCCCCAAATGCTGTCGACAATGACCTCAATCTCCTGGAGGAGATTGAAAATTCAAAGAGGTGGATCCCGTTGTAGCAAAGAAGGCACTGGACAAAGTCAAAAGCTACCTCCGGTATGTCAGTGAGGACCTGGCTCCACTAGCCATGTATTCTGACAGTCTCTGCTGAGGAAAAGCAGAAAATGCTGAAAAAAATGACCACAGCCCTGCTGAGGAAGAAGGCTGTTTGAACATGAAGTCGATTGATAAGGAATCAGATTTGAGAATCTCTAAGCTTGTCACCCATAAGTCGAAAAACCTCTTCCAGTGTTTGAAGCTGGATACTCCCACAAGCATCAATGACCTATGTCCCATTCCTGATGTCATGGCCCACCACAAAGTGGTCAGTGACGCTGCTGGCAGTCAAACTGGCAATGGACTACAACAGTGGTCTGACGAAGAATGAAGAAGAGCGACAGCTGATCTTCCATGTTGTGCAGCACCACAGAGCCCTCTACGACTCGACCAAAAAATCTCACATGTAATAAACTGATTATGCTTGTTGTATAGCTAAAAAATATTGTTTCTTTTTGTACCGCATTGGATATTTTTACCTTTCTTCACTATACTCTTCAAGTACTCAGATCAGTTAGATGTACAGAATGCAGGGGTAGTGAGGCACGACTTTGTGCTGATAAAAAAGCATAAATTTTCGCTTGAATTCTTCGTTTGTAAAATGGAGCCGATTGCTTACTTTGCCCACCAACATATCCATTTTTTCCCTCCCTTATGAATGTTGAACACCCTAATATATATACATACATATATAAATAGAGAGAGAGAGAGAGAGAGAGAGAGAGAGAGAGAGTTTGGTGATTCTTGCGTGTCATTTGCTTCGACGGAAACACGCTTGAGAAATGCAGATTTGAAAAATGTTGCGAGGGTCCTGGTTGCTTTGGCTGACACACACACACACACACACACACACACACACACACACACACACACACACACACACACACACACACACACACACACACACACACACACACACACACACACACACACACACACACACACACACACACACACACACACACACACACACACACACACACACACACACACACACACACACACACACACACACACACACACACACACACACACACACACACACACACACACACACACACACACACACTTGGGGTTCCGAACCTATCCTACTTGTACTGTACCTGTCGTTAACTGCACGTTTGGATTATGTACGACATGGCATGGGTTTTGGTTGATCCAACCCATTGGAATGATACACAGCAGTATTTCAATGCCCCACAAGCTTAAACATGTTGATTATATTTGCAAAAGAAGATAGTAGAAAATAGTAGAGTGGTTCTAATGAACAGTTTAATTGTTTTTGTGTGTACGTGCTTGAGAGAGAGAGAGAGAGAGAGAGAGAGAGGTTTGTGTGTGTGTGTGTGTGTGAATAATCGGTGTGTATAATTATGTGTGCTTTCTGCATTATATTAGTGCAAACACGGACGCGTGAGTTTGTATGTGTGTCTAACTTGGGTCTGTATTTTTGTGTGTTGCTTTTTTTTTCTTGTGTGTGTGTATATATATATATATATATATATATATATATATATATATATATATATATATATATATATATATATATTTTGTTTTGTATGAATGATTTAAGAAACCTCACTCCTTGCTCAGTAGTAGCACCAGTTCGTTAGCATTCAGGAAAAAAAAAAAGAATAAACAAGGGCAGGATTTCATTCCTGGAACCACTGTATACCTTAAAGCGACACTGATGACGCAGAAAAGATTCGCTGGTTTGGTCAGGGGCTCATATTATAAGTGGAGTTGCAGATTTTGTAAAACCCCATTCTTAGTGATATATTCTGTAAGCTACAAATTACTATCCTCTTGTATGTTGTGGATACAAACTATCTATCTATCTACTGTCAAACGCCTCAATCCCGTTTGGGGTGGCCACAAACAAATCGCCTCCACGTCGTCCTGTCCCCCGCCATTTCACTGCCCTGCTCCCAACTCACACCCCCCTCTCTCATATACCTTTCCACCCCATCCTTCCATCTCATCCTCGGCCTCCCCCTCCCTCTTCCTCCCTCCACCTCACTCACATACACACTCTTCGTCAGTCTTTCACCCTCCATCCTCTCCACATGACCAAACCACCTCAATCTGTTCCTCATAACACTTCCTATCATATCCACATCCACACCACAACGCTCCTTTATATCCTCATTCGTCAGCCTGTCTCTCCATGTGACTCCACAGGCTCCTCTTAAATAACTCATTTCCACTGCTCTCACTCTTGACTTGTGTCCTTCCAACAACGTCCAAGCTTCACTTCCATACGTTAGAGTTGGTATCACAATACTGTCATGTAGTAACTTTTTCACTTCCATGCTCACTTCCCTGTTTCTTAACACTACTTTCAAAGAACCAGCAACATTTCATCCCTGCTGTACCCTTTCAAGCACTTCATCCTCCAAACCTCCATCCTTACTCATCACACTACCCAAGTACTTAAACGTACTCACATTTTCCAATTCTTCACCATCCAACCTCACAGTACATTCACTGACTTCACCTCTCTCAAAGACCATAACTTTACTCTTCCCTACATTCACCTTTAAATTCCGTTTCTTACACACTCTCCCAAACTCCTCCACCAAGCCTTGCAGCTCCCCTTCGTCTTCACTCAACAACACAGTATCATCTGCAAACAACAGTACAGGGAGTTTCCAAACACTGTCCTCTCTCACCAGGGCCACTCCAACATCCACTACCCTACCTTGTACCTCTTTTATTACCCCATCCATGAACAGATTGAACAACCATGGAGTCATGACACATCCCTGTTTCATCCCAACCTCCAAAGAGAAAAATTCACTTAGTTCACCATCCACATGCACTGCAGCCTTAGCACCATCATACATACTCTTCACAGCATTCAAGAACTTTCCATCTACTCCATATATTCTTAACACTTTCCACAATCCTTGTCTGTCCACCCTGTCATATGCTTTCTCCAAATCCATGAAAGACGCATACAACTTCTTTCCCTTCTCTAGAAACTTTTCCACTAAAGATCTAAGAATGAATATCTGATCTACACACCCTCTTCCCTTCCTAAAGCCTCCCTGTTCTTCTCCAACTAATTCCTCTGGTCTTTCTGTAACTCTGTCAATAAGTATCATACCATACACTTTTCCTATTATACTAAGAAGACAAATGTCCCTATGATTACCACACACTTCTTTTTCCCCTTTTCCCTTGTACAAGGTAATAATTATACCTGACTTTCAATCCTCCGGGACTCTACCTTCCTCCCAGGCCAATCTGCACATCTTCCACATCCATTCTACTACTATCTCTCCCCCATGCTTCAGCATTTCACCACACACTCCATCAATTCCTGGGGCTTTCCCCAATTTAACTTTCTTCATTGCGTCCACAACTTCTATCCTACTGATTTCTTCCTGTCTTCTCACCTCCCTCCTTCTCCCAGCTATTCCCCAACCGCTTATACTCGCATTACTTCCATCCTGTATGTTCAACAATTCCTTAAAGTGTTCTCTCCATCTGCTCACTTTTTCTCCCTTCTCCACTAGTAATCTACCATTTTTATCTTTCACTCCCCTGCTAACCTCACTTCCACCCTGTCTGACTCTCTTCACCTCTTTCCAGAACATTTTCTTACAGTCCCTCCACTTTACACTCAAATTCCTTCCAAATTCCTCATCCGCTCTCCTCTTACTCTCTCTTACTAATCTTTTCACCTCTCTCTTTCTTTCTACATATAACTCTCTCTTCCGCCTCTCAACTTCTTCCACGCCCCTATTTCTCATCCATTCATTGCATGCATTCTTCTTTTGTGCCACAGCCTGTCTCACCTCTTCGGTCTACCACGCTGTTCCTTGCACCCCCCTCCGTCTTCTCTTCCTCCCACACACCACATCACATGCTGCACATATTTCTTCTTTAATACCTTGCACACACCTTCCACGTCCTCCATCTGCTCTAATTCATGTTTGCCCAATCGTTCCTCCACTTCTCTCTTATACTCTGCCTTTTTCTCATCCTCTTGTAACTTTTCCACTCTCCTTGCAACTACTCCTTCCTCTCATCTTTCAATTCTTCTATTCCTCCATCTTACTTGTATCCTAATTCTAGCCACCACCAAGTAGTGATCAGAAAGTCCACTCCCCCAACCTCTATAAGCTCTTGCATCCATTACACATCTTCGCATCCTTTCATCCACACACACATAATCATTCATTGCCTTCCTTTCATTCAGTTCACCACCTACCCATCTCATCACTCGCCATGTATACCTGTGGATCATTTTATGCCTGAACAGGGTATTGGGTATCACCAACCCTTTCCCAGCACAAATGTCCACTAACGCACTCCCATTCTCATCTATCGCAGCAAACTGATAATATACTGATAATATAACGATATATGTAATATACAATATGATGTTAACGAGGAATATACAAACTCAATCCCTAAAGGAAAGGTGTTACGAAGCCTCCTGTGGCACCTAAAACTGGGTGCAAGGACAAAGGTTCATGTAGTATTTCACTTCCACTTCTCAGTTTTCCATATTGATGTTTGTAACCTTTTTGTAAATATTATATAGTATGTAAATATAGTATGTAAGTAGTTGTATTTAGTTGTAAGTAGAATCCAAGTAGGGCGTCACCACCCTGTGTTATGTCTAAGAGCACTTATATTATGTCTGGGATTTGAATGAGTCACGACTTCCTTAGTCGCACCGCCAGTCTAGCCTGAAAGAGCTGGCGATCCTGTCTGTAACGGTCTGGGGTTGGACACGGATGCTGTCCTCTGCTGTTGTACAAAGATTCAAGACGGTGTTTAATATATTGTCAGAAAACTAACTCCTACACTTTGTCTTCACCTACGTTTGGCATCAAGGGACGTTGACAGCATTAACATTTGGTGGAAAGTGAGTGGGATTATAGTGAATTACGTCTTCTGTAGGCCGGCTTAGCTGTGTTTGTCTTCCCACGCTGCTGTCACGTCTGGCATCAAGGGACGTTGACAGCATTAACATTTGGTGGAAAGTGAGTGGGATTATAGTGAATTACGTCTTCTGTGGGCCGGCTTAACTGTGTCCGTCTTCCCACGCTGCTGTCGCTGTTGTTCTTCCCACAATGACACACAGTCTATCTCTGCCCTAGCCTCCAGCCCTGTTTGCAGTCTTGGTGTGGAATCGTTCTAGCAGCTTTGATGTAATTTTGGGAATTTCCTCCACATTAACACCCCACCTACCACGACACCACTATAGCCACGTAAGCCTCCTGCTCCTATCAACCTACAACCTGCCTTTGCGTGCCAGTCCTGTGTTCCTGTCCGGCCTGCTGTACGGGTTAGTTTCAGTCCCCACAAACTTCACCCCAGACTCCACTCCAGGAAGCAGCCTCCAACCGCCGCCCGACGCCGTTACGTCATCGTTTTCCCCACCCACAACACAGAGCGACGTCACCCAGGGAGCGTGGCCACTCACACCGAGCTACGTCACACTCTCCTGCTCCTATCAACTTCTCGTTCCGCGCAGCGGTGAGCCGCCACCCATTGACGTCACAGACATTTCCACCTAATCACGAGGAGAGGAGAGCCTCACATTGTCTCCAGCCTTGGGACGGACCGCATCTCACTACAAGTATTTTCTACCTGCATTTTCATGCAATTCCTCATTCCATCACATTTATCAATCCCTTTCTACAGAGAAGCCAAGCTGTCTCTATAGATTGTGATATTGTCACTATTTACTCTCATCCATTAATTGCATTTTCGTCCCTCATTTTTCATTCAGTCAGAATTTTTCGTTCACTCACTCCTACTTCATCCCATTTTCTCCCACTTATACTCAGCTGTAAATAACGCATTCATTTTCACTCATATTCATTGTATATAAATCATTTCTTTACAGATTACAAATATTTTTATTTTTTATTCTCTCATTTATTCATCCATTTGTTCATTTAGATTCATTTGTGTACTTCCTATTCTGTTAATGTCCCATTAAAAAAAAAGATAGATCTCTCCCCTATTGAATCTGATGGTAAAACAGATAACGCTGTATGTAGTGATGATGTAAATCTTCGTAGTGGCAAATCGTATAGCAAAGCAACCGTAAGTTCCCTACCTGTTTCTACTACTCCTGTTACTCCTACCTTAAAGCCAGATATATCAACTCCAGATATCTCCAACTGATTCTCCTGAAACCACTCAGTCTTCTCCACAGCTTTCATCCTTCGCTACTACTACACATACACCACCACTACCCACGACACACACCACTACCACCACAACACTTCCTTTCCACACACTGCTCAGTTCACTACTGTGCTTACTTCCTCACCTTCGCGGTCTCACCCTCTTTCTACGATTACGACTCAGAACCCTCCACCGCCCCAATCCATATATTTGGATGATGTTAATAGACCCAAATTTACTGAAGAGGATAGTACTGTTTCGATTTACGATTTCCTCAGAGAGGTCGGAAATGACATCCACAATCACCAAATCATCACTGAACCCTTGAAAGTTTCTTACCTGCTATGTCGACTCCATCACAGCAGATCACAAATAAGAGCCGCTATTCGTACGGGGCACTTCAAAGATTGCCAAACGTTTGACGTGTTTCGCCAATGGCTTATTCAATACTGTTGCCAACATTCCAATGCTGCATCTCTTATAGGGTTAACTAAGCTCCTCAAACAAATGGAGGAGGACATGAAGGTACTTCCCCAACATGCAAAAATAATTGAGGCAGCCGCTAGTATGAAGGCGACGAGTTCAGAGTTGCGCCAATTATTCCGTGGTACTCCATGGGTAACACAACAGAATGGAGAGGTCACGATTTCATTAAATAATTTTTGCAGACTTGTTCGATTACTTCAGATTTCTCAACTGGCTTTTGGACTCCCAAAAACAAATAGCACTACAAGTTGGCTTTAACCCAGGAGACAAAATATTGGATATTAGTTAGGCCATCGTTGAAAGGTCAAGAACAGACTTTACTCGCCAGGTCAATTCTTACAGTTCACCCTCTCCCTCTGCAGGCGGTACTGTGAGAGTACTACACACTAGCATTACTTCATCTGATTCCTCTCGTTTGCAGCCAACTACAAGAACCAAACCTAGTAATCGGTCTCACTCATACTATCGCTCACCTTCTAGCGGTCGTGACAATTCAACTCTTCGACGAAGCAAACAATCCTCAATTGTGTGCTGGCACTACGGTAATGTAGGTCATTGAGAGTCCAGCTGTGCACGCAAAGAAAGGTGTTTTCGCTTAAGGGAACGCCTGTGCGCACCCTCGCGGTCCCAACGTCTAACGTGCAAATACCATAAGAATAGCACAACTCACTCCATGGACGAGTGTCATTACCTTAAGAGCCGTCAGTCGGGGGAAGATGAGCGCTCGGATTGGAGAAATGTAACCTAATAGCGGAAGATCCGCCAGTGTCTGAAAATAAGGTAACAGAAAAACAATTCCCCATTCGTCAGGTAGGACCTATAAAATCTTTAGGCTTAGTCATTCTAGGATGGAGCAAAAGGGTACAAAGCTCTTTCTTTATGGACAGCGGATCTATGGTAAATCTAATCTCATATGTCTTCAAACAACATCAGGATAATAACTATAGTAGTACTCGCGTAAATTTGCGCCTGTGGTGTGGCCCGCACCTGTGTACAGTGTTGCCACGTTTTCTATACCGTTATCTCTCTCTCTCTCTCTCTCTCTCTCTCTCTCTCTCTCTCTCTCCTGGCGGGAGATGTGAGCCACCCTGAGTACAGTACTTTTCATTCTTTTATGTTATTTATAATTGTGCTTTCATTTGTTAATTTGGTTTTGTTATATTTAGTGATATTTATCATTTTTTGTATACGGTGACAGATGACCCGTTATTGCAGTACCATGATTGATTTTCATTCATTCATTCTCTTTCCCCTTTCTCCATCTCTCTCTCAGCCTGACAATGCCTCCACCACCACTGCCCCCCGTCATGCTGACAATTCATTTAACCTTGCCCCTCTCCTGCCTGCCTCTCTCTCTCTCTCTCTCTCTCTCTCTCTCTCTCTCTCTCTCTCTCTCTCATTGCAAGAGACATTTTGTATATTTTCTTTTACATCATATTGCATATATTGTAAATTTGACATCATTTCCACATCACCCTTGAGGTCAAGGCCACCGACTAGGTGTGGAAGTGTTGCCGCTCGCCAGTGAATAATGTTTTTTTTTTTTTTTTCGGTATTGGCATATGCCTACTATTTTGTCCTACATATTAGCTTATGATTATAAATGTGATTATTCCTCGCCCTTAAAATTACTGTAAAAGCCAGTAAATGTGAGCATTATTCCCTAGCAACACCGGTACAAGCTATGCTTGGGTCTATGGAGGGGTATGTACTTTACCTTAGGCCAGACTGGGTGTGTCAGTGTTGCCACTCACAAGAATTATATGAATTATTTCTTTTACTGTGGATATTGGCATATTTCTTCTTTTTTCAGGCTCATAATCTTATATCCATAACTGTGATATTATTACCCACCCTAAAACTACGCTAAAAACCATTAAAAGTGACTACAATTTCCATTAGCAACACTGTACAATATATATGCCATGTTTCTGTGTTACTTTATAAATATTTTATGCATAATAAGATTACTGTTGATTCATCCATCAAAATACACAAGTGTAAGTTTTATTCATCTGAATTTATCGTATTTGTGATGCCTTGCACATAAATAGCTTCCGTTTCACATCGCAAGTTGGGGAAACGTGGCACCATTGTACACAGGTGCGGGCCACACCACAGCCGCAAATTTACGCGAGTCCTACTGTAAAAGATTTGGGCTGCTCGAACCACCTGACATTCGCCTATGCGGTGTGTATGGCTCAGAATTTCAGGTCAAAGGAAAGATCACACTAGAAGTACAACTTGATAAAGCTTTAAGACCTTTTGAAGTAGAGTTTCATGTTACTAATGATTTTAAATATCCAGCAGACACTCTCATCGGCTTTTTGACAATGGCTCAAGAAGGTATTGCTCTCCTCCCTGCTTCTCATAAAATAATTGTCAATGGTTTCCCAATATCTAGTATGGAATACCCACGTCTGGTACTTTCCCAAACCAACTCAGATATTAAAGCTAACATGATTCCAACATTACTCAACAGTAAACAGGTACACACACTGTTACCTGAAGAGCCAAGTACACTACCATCTAGTAATACATCCTCTGAGCATTCAACTGTGGATCGTATCAACCCCTCTGACAGTGGCACACTCGCCGACTCAGACACGTCTCATTTAACTACCTCAGATAGTGTGATTGATGTTTTACAACATGCAGAGATAAGACGTGCAGTAACAAATCAGTGCACAATTTTGTTGCTGCACAAATTTAACAAGGTCTCTGTTCGTGTTGTGGGTGTGAAAGCAGGAGTGGATGTACGAACCTTACCTGAGATGTGTTGTATGAATGGCTTAGCTTATGAGTCGGTGTTGTGTACAGTGCTGGAGAATGGTTTATGCTACTTGTACATTGCCAACACCACAAACGCCGCGTTCACCTTACGAACGGGAACACAGATTGGCGATTTCTTGGTATACCCAGCGGCCGTACGTGTGTGCCAGGATTTCCCACACCCTGTTGCCGATGTGTGCTCAGTTGCTCAGTCCACCGATATTCCATCTGATCTTGAATCTCATGTGAAACAAAGTGATTTCCCGGAACACTGACATCAATTAATTAATCTCTTGCGAGACTATCGTGAAATTGTAGCCCTACCCGGTGAGAATATGGGAAAGACGGATTTCATAAAGTATAACATTACATTACAGCCTGGAGCTCAGCCAGTATATATACCTGCCTATTGTGTACCACATAACCAACGTCAACAAGCTGATCGTCTGACATGTTGGATAATGAGGTCATTGAACACTCTGATAGCCCATGGAACAGCCCACTATTTCTGGTTCCAAAGAAAGGTGATGAGTTACGACCAGTAATAGATTACAGACGCATGAATGCACTGACTGTCCCGGACAGATTTCCAACTCCTGTACTCACTAATTTGCTGGAATCCTTGGCGAAAACAATTGTGTTTTTTCCTCCCTAGATCTTTTAAGTGGCTATTGGCAAGTCGAGATGGAAGAATCATCTCGTCCTATCCCGCCTACAGTACTTTATCCGGACATTACCAATTCCGTAGACTTCCATTCGGTTTGAGAAATGCACCATCAGCGTTCATGCGGCTGATTCATAGTTTTTGCCGGCATGATAGGTCACTCAGTTTTTGCTTATCTAGATGATGTCATAATCGCTAGTCACTCGGTGAAGGAACACTTAGAAAAGCTAGCCAAAGTGTTCACTAGACTCAAACAAGCTGGACTTAAGATCAAACCATCAAAGTGTGACTTTTTACGTAAGAAACTCCAATTCCTAGGACATGTTGTTGACGCTCACGGAATTCATACATCAGATGACAAGGTTAGAGCCGTGACGAATTTCCCAACTCCAACCAACACCGACGCTGTACGCAGTTTCCTCGATCTCAGTGGGTATTACAGAAGATTTATTAAAGGGTATGCCCAGATCGCTGTGCCGTTAACACAATTGCTAAAGAAGGATGCATCTTTTGTGTGGGCTGATGAACAGGCAACCGCATTCACAACACTGAAAAAAGCTCTAGCACAATCATCAGTTTTAGCATTCCTTGATTATTCTAAACCATTTCTTCCCTGTTCTGATGCTTCCTGAGTAGGCCTAAGTGACGTTCTCATGCAATATGACTCCGAAGGAAAGAAACGTGTCAGTGCCTATGCTAGCTGTGTGCTAAATTCCGCAGAAAAGAATTATAGTGTAACTCATTGGGAAGCCCTTGCCGTGGTCTGGTCCCTATAACGTTTCCGCGACATCATCTACAGATATCCTGTTCATATCCAAACAGACCATCTTCCCTTATGTGACTTGTTTCGGGGACGTAACCTTACTGGTCAACATGCACGTTGGGTAGTCACTGTGACTGACTATAATCTGACATTTGAATACGTTCCTGGAAAATCCAATGTCGTAGCCGATGCCCTCTCGCAGCATGTTGCCACAGTCTCAACCGGTTGACACGTAAACTCGGCGTTCAATTATGACACATTACATAGGTTCCAGCATGAGGACCCCGTATGGTCACAGGTCATATATTTCCTAGAGTCAGGCGATGATTCTTCTCTGCCAAAGTTACCAGTCCCTGTATCTGATTTCTTCCTCAACAATGAATTGCTCTATAAAGACTCAGTACTGAAAGGTAACAGTCGCGAAGTTAAGCAACTAGTCATTCCAACAGACTTAATTCCTGCTGCCCTTCATTTAATCCACGACACCCCTCATGCATCACACCCTGGCAAAGACAGAGGCTTACGGCAAGCATGTCTGTCATATTATTTGCCCACTATGCGAAAGGATATAGAAGTGCACTGCGATGCATGTTTATCGTATGCCCGTCACAAGGGTACAACCTGTCAACCTGCTCCTATATTGCAGTACCCAGTACCATAAAAACCTTGGCAAACTGTCTCTCTTGATCTTTTGAAGCTGCCTCGTACAGAATCTGGCTTCGTTTATTTGTTAGTGGTAGTCGATCATTTCTCTAGATTTGTTATCTTAGTTCCATTGCATGAAAAATCTGCTAATGCAGTAGCACATGCCTTTATTAATTCAGTAATTTGCCCTTTCACAACACCAGAAGTAATTTTAACTGATAACGGGTCAGAGTTCAATAATTCAGTACTGGATGAAATTTGTCTTCGATATGGAATTAAGAAATGCAATATAGTGGCCCATCATCCAGCCTCGAACGGCCTAGTAGAGCGCCAGAATAGAAAGATATTGGAGAGTCTGCATCACATAGTGGGAGATCAGACTTCCACCTGGGATGAGTGGATTCTGCAGGTAGCTGCTTCAATTAATTCATCCATCAATAAGTCAATTGGAGAAACACCATTCTTCATCATATATGGTTTTGACAAAAGACTACCTTATTCACTGTCGCAATCCAAACCTGATCCAAGCTACGACTACAATAACTATGTGTGAGTCAACCTGTCCAACTTCAAGAAAATTCATAAATATGTTCAGGATAATCTGGCCCTTACAAATGAGGAGATGGTACGTAACCAACATGCCGCTGCCACAGATGTTATCATCCCAGTAGGTGACTTAGTTTTTGCCCTAGATCATGACAGAGAATCAAAATTAAACAGTAAATTCTTGGGTCCCTTCCGTGTCATATCTCGTAAGGGTAATAAATTCGAATTAAGAGATCCGCACAAGGCAGAGACGACATGGGTACATGCAGATCATCTCAAACGTGCATCAAAATGCATAGTCTTGGAGGAACCACTAAGAGAGACCACATCCCCACAACAAACTCCTACTCAACCTTCTTCCTCTTCTCTAAGTCTTCCTTCTGACACTACTATTCAGCCTTCCCTTACTGTTGATGACTATCATGCCAAATTGCGTTCTGCCACTAAGTCTCTTGCATAACGTTATCATCTCATACTGTCGTTACCATCTGTATCAACATCATCTCTAAGATCACCTCATTTCATAGGAACGATGCTGTGGGTCTACGTGCTGACTCTGGTTGGGTCTGGATCAGGTGAGGACGATGGTGCCGAACGGCCCGGGGCCTTGGTTGGCGCAGGAGGCGAGGTAATGGTGGTTAACGATGTAGTTTCATTGCACTACGACCTAGAGCCGCTGGCCGCCGTGGCCATCGCCCTGCCTGACCTTGCACGTCAGCTAGACGATCTGCAGGGACTCCTGTCAGATATAAAAAATCGACATCACACTGACACATTTTTGTACCCACTCTACCTACCCATCTGTTGGAAATTAGATTATATTTGTTATCAGTTCAACCATCTTCAAGATTCCTTCCCTCACCAAACGCCTGTGGGTCGCTCGCGAGTGAAACGTGGACTTTTTGACCTTGGAGGAGAAATCCTCAGTGGATTATTTGGTGTAGCGACTACCCGTGAACTTTCTGGCTTCAAAAAGGATTTACTTCAATTAGCAAATGCTCTAGAGTCACAAGATAAGGTGTTACGTGTTCAACATTGTATGCTGCAACAGATGAGCCACCATTTACATGATGTTACTAGTAGTTTAAATAATTATACAATTATTCTTAAGCGTGAAGTATCAAAGACTAATATTATTTCAGAGTTGATGTATGTTAAATTACATGTTGATAATTTGCAGGTTTCTCTGGACTCTCTTGTCTCCCAAGTTTCTAGCCTAATTCGTATTTTAGTCAATGCTGTTGATCGTCGTGTGACCCTAGAGTTAATATCTCTCTCTGACCTTCGTTCTACTTTGGAATGGGCTCACTCAACCTTCGGCTTGTCTCCTATGATTCAATTTTCCTCTTTAGAACACTACTACCCAATACTAGAGGCCACATTCCTTACTAAAGATATAATTGTTCATATTCCTCTTCGTTCTTCCATCATACTCGATCTCTTTCACATCATTCCTTTTCCCTTCTGGTACAAGAACTCCCTGGTACAAGCCTCTGTCTCTTCAGATTACTTTCTTCTCTCCCATGATCATCTCTACATTGCCTTCCTCTCCTCAAGTGACCTCGGTAGATGTGCCCTTTTCACACCCAACTCTCGTGTTTGTGCTGCTTACCTCCTAACAATTTTTCCTGGCAGCATTGCTCCTTGCGAATCTGCCTTAGTCCGTAACTTCGCAGTACAACCTGTCTGTACCTTTGTTCCTGCCCCCAGAGGCCAGGTACACCATGCTCATCTAAATCATATCTGCTATTTCTTCTTTAGTGTCTCAACTCCTGTCAATCTTATTTGTCCAGGGACCCCTGTATGTTCAGTATCCGCAGTCGGTTTATATAAGGCCCCTGATTACTGTTCAGTAAAGTTTGAGTCTATAATAGCCCATGCCACACATTATCACTTCGCACTTTTCTCCCACAAGTATGACATCTTAAAACCTATTAATACTACCTTTCATCTACCAACCGACAATCTTTCTATCACATCTGAGAACCTGCGTATGTTGAACTATCTAAACAATTCTGATTTTATTATGAACCAATTCTCTTCAGCTTTTAACCGCTCCTGGTCACACCCAGTCTTTGTATTTCCTCCGGTTGTCTTATGTTTTCTAGGTTTTATTGCAGTTGTTTGTATCCTGTATTGTTGTCTCAAGCGAAGGGACAAAAGGTTGCATGAGATCCGTGTAGCAACAAGGTTAGTGCGACAACCAAAAGACCTGGAAAATGGTAGTTCTGAGTAAAACTCATTTTGTGATTACATGTGTATATATTTGTAAATTCACCAAACCTATATGTTTATGCTATTTTTTCCAACATGGCCATGTACTGTAAATATATTATTCCCTTCTTACATCCAGCTCTGTGAATTACGTAGTAATATCTCATTTGTTATTATACTCCCATGTAGTCCCGATTGACTGTATACTCAGACTGTAATGCCTCACCACTGTGTCAGTAGGCACACTTTTTGATGAGGGGGAAAATTGTTTGTAACCTTTTTGTAAATATTATATAGTATGTAAATATAGTATGTAAGAAGTTGTAAGTAGTTGTAAGTAGAATCCAAGTAGGGCGTCACTGCCCAGTTTTATGTCTAAGAGCACTTATATTATGTCTGGGATTTGAATGAGTCACGACTACCGTAGTCGCACCGCCGGTCTAGCCTGAGAGAGCCGGCGATCAGTAGCTGTCTGTAACGGTCTGGGGTTGAACACGGATGCTGTCCTCTGCTGTTGTACTGTACAAAGATTCAAGACGGTGTTTAATATATTGTCAGAAAACTAACTCCTACACTTTGTCTTCACCTACGTCTGGCGTCAAGGGGAGTTGATAGCATTAACATTGGCTAACGTTACTAAACTGAGAGAGACTTAGTGATGTATGTTATTTTAGTTATAGATGATTCTCTATGATATGTCAGTGAGCAAAGTGTTGCACATGCCCTAAGAGCGAATAGATGCAAAGAAATAGTAAGCAAGCTTTTGACTTTGTACGTGTTACGATGACGAGTTATTATATTCTTGCGATCTCAAAACGAATTTTTTCATATTAAGACACTGCCCTTGTAGGCACTAAGGTAGTGAAGAAAACAGTATACATATTACTAGTACCTCTAGTTCAGAAAGTGGCCTTTAAGTTTAATAAAATCGCCTGAAGGCAGCATTAATTAACAATAATAACAACGCCATCAATAACAGCTTAATCCTGCATCATCCTTGAACATGCTTGGGGTTTCATTTACTCGGGACTTATCTTGGAAAGATCATATTACATCTCTTGTAAAATCTGCTTCCAAGAAATTGGGTGTGCTAAGCCGACTCCGCTCTTTCTTTACCCCTGAACAATTGTTGACTCTATACAGGGGTTTTATCCGCCCCTGTGTGGAGTACAACTCTCATGTGTGGGGAGGCTCCCCACATACAGTTCTTCTCAATAGGGTGGAGTCAAAGGCTTTTCGTCTAATTAACTCTCCTCCTCTTACTGACTCCCTTCAACCTCTGTCTCTTCGCCGCACTGTTGCATCTTTATCTCTTTTCTATCGCTACTTTAATGGTCACTGCTCCTCTGAACTGTCTGCTTGCATTCCTCCACCTCTACGACGGGCGCATAGCACCCGTCTGGCAGCAAACTCTCATCCTTTTTCTGTCCAGCTCTCTAATGCAAGAGTTAACCGTTACTCCCAGTCTTTCATTTATGCAACAGGTCAACTCTGGAACTGTCTCCCTCTGTCTGTATTTCCTGCTGCCTATGATCTCCAGTCTTTCAAACGCAGTGTGTCCAGGCATCTCAAAATGATCGGATCTTGAATATGGCTCTCTATTGTATTTTGTTTTTCTATTGGAGGGAACTGTTACTGCGGGCTCATGGCCTTTGGTTCCTTCTTCCTCGCATAAAAAAAAAGAATCATTAATAATACTGGTACTGGCGTGGGTCATTTATATCATCTAACCATTCCGATTATCAAGCCTCGTTACTTTTTCCGTCTTCATTTATCGTCAATCCATGTTCATAACAACAACAACGCAATAATAATAATAATAATAATAATAATTTGTCTGTCTATTGCCGGATGCCACAGTCCTGTAAGGGGTGGCCATTTGACTTTATTTGTTTTACGGCGAGGGGCACTAACCCTCCACCAACCCACTTGCTGACATGTAGGGAGCACGTATGGTTTGGTTATATGGTTACCATCCAAAATTGTAGTTTTCTTGGCTTACAGGAAACCATTTGGCTTGTCACTCAATGTAAAACCACCTGTAAAGGAAAGAAAAGCAATAACAAGTGACAGGAAAGATGGGAGAAATAGGAAGAGAGGAGGGCAGACACAGAAAAAGAATGATACAGGCTAAGGAAGAAGTAGGCAGCACTACATCAAATGAGTGGATGATGGTCGACACCACCTACGACTAATATAATAATAATAATAATAATAATAAAATAAATTACATGTGTAGAGTCTTCCTGTGCATTGAAAACATGAAAACTGCTTTCCCAATCCTGCAGTAGGTATACCGATTTCGTTGAAATTCAAGTGCTCATTTTCCTCTGTTTCTGATTTATTTTTTATTTTGGGAGGGGGGCTGACCCTTCAGCTCACTGGGGGAGGATCACACTCCCTAAATATCGTATTACGAATGAGAGTCCATTGTACAACCAGTAGCTTTTTTTTTATTATGTGAAGAAGAAGGAACCAAAGGCTATGAGCCCGCAAAACTGTTCCTTCGAAGAGAAAAACAAAATACAAGAGAGAGCCAAATTCAAGATCCATTCATTTCGAGATGCCTGGACACACTGCGTTTGAAAGACTGGAGATCATAGGAAGCAGGAAATAAAGACAAAGGGAGACAGTTCCAGAGTTGATCTGTTGCATAAATGAAGGACTGGGAGTAACGGTTAACTCTTGCATTAGAGAGTTGGACAGAAAAGGGGTGAGAGTTTGCTGCTAGACGGGTGCTACGCGCCCGTCATAGAAGTGGAGGAATTTATGCAGACAGTTCAGAGGAACAGTGACCATTGAAGTAGCGATAGAAAAGAGATAAAGATGCAACATTGCGGCGAAGAGACAGAGGTTGAAGGGAGTCAGTAAGAGGGGGAGAGTTAATGAGACGAAAAGACTTTGACTCCACCCTATTGAGAAGAGCTGTATGTGGGGAGCCTTCCCACACATGAGAGTTGTACTCCACACAAGGGCAGATAAAACCCCTGTATAGAGTCAACAATTGTGCAGGGGCAAAGAAGGAATGGAGTCGGCTTAGCACACCCAATCGCTTGGAAGCAGATTTTACAAGAGATGTAATATGATCTTTCCAAGACAAGTCCCGAGCAAATGAAACCCCGAGCATGTTCAAGGATGATGCAGGATTAAGTTGAGTATTATTAAACATAAGTGGGTATACCTGTGGAAGATTTTCTCGGGTTGATAGGTGCAAAAACTGAGTCTTTGATGCATTAAAAACAACCAGATTATTTTTACCCCAGTCAGAGATACGAGCCAAGTCAGACATTAGGTGTGCCATAGCCTCATCCCTTGCCTTTTGAAGTAACTGCTGAGATGGACGTTGTGGGAATCGAATGGAAAGGTGAAGGGTGGAGTCATCAGCAGATGAGTGGATAGGGTTAGATGTACAGCTGAGAAGATCATTGATGAATAAAAGGAAGAGAGTTGGTGATAGGACAGAGCCCTGAGGAACACCACTGTTAATAGATCTATGAGAAGAACGATAGCCGTCTACAACAGCGGCTATAGAACGACTAGAAAGGAAGCTAGAGATGAAGGCACAGAAAGAAGGATTTAAACCGTAAGAGGGCAGTTTGGAAATTAAAGATTTATGCCAGACTCGATCGAAAGCCTTTGAGATGTCAAGTGCAATGGCAAAGCTTTCTCCAAAGTCCCGAAAGGAGGATGACCAGGAGTCTGAAAGGTAGGTGAGAAGGTCGCCTGTGGAGCGTCCCTGATGAAAGCCATATTGACGATCAGAAAGAAGGTTGTGATAGGAAAGATGCTTTAAAATTGTTCTATTAAGAATAGACACAAAAACTTTTGAATTACAGGATGTTAAAGCAATTGGGCGATAGTTAGAGGGTTGGGAATGGTCACCCTTCTTTGGGACTGGCTGAATGAGAGCAAACTTCCAGCAAGAAGGAAAGGTACAAGTTGACAGACAAAGGCAAGAGTTTGCCTAGGCAGGGTGTAAGCACAAAAGCACAGTTCTTGAGAACAACAGGAGGGACTCCATCAGCCCCATATGCCTTATTAGTACTGAGGACAGCAATGGCAGAAAATACATCAGCTGAAGAAATTTTAATGTTAGCCATGAGGAAGTCTGAGGGGGGCAGTGAAGGAGGAACAGCACCGGAATATTGTAAGGTGGAATTGGAGGAGAAAGTCTGAGTGAAGAGATCTGTTTTATCAGTAGAAGAAATAGCTACAGAGCCATCAGAGTAGAAAAGAGGAGGGAAGGATGATGAGGTAAAGTTGTTAGTAAGGTTTTTGGCAAGGTGCCAGAAGGAGCGGGAAGAGGTCGAGCTGGAGAGTTGAGAGTATTTAGTACAGATGAAATTATTTTTAGCAGAGCGAAGAACAGACTTAACACGATTCTGGGCAGAAATGTATAAAAGATGTGATTCAGGGGTGGGTTGGCTCCGGTACCTTTTATAGGCCCTCTCCTTGTTGCGGACAGCATTAGAACAAGCGTGATTAAACCAAGGCTTTCTTGCGTTAGTCAAAGGATATGAGAAAGGAATGTATGCTTTCTTGCCCGAGAGAATAACCTTCGTAATGCTGAAGGCATACCCAGGTGGCTCCTGGCCATGAAAGTAATAATCATTCCATGGAAAATCAAAGAAGTACTGCCTGAGGGCCTCCCAATCCGCAGCTCCAAAGTGCCAGAGACGACGTTTTTTTGAGGGTCCGCAGGCCGTACCGGAGTGATAGGACAGGTTAAGGTGATAAGGTTATGATCGGAGGAGCCCAACGGAGAGAAAAGATTAACAGTGTAAGCAGAAGGATTAGTTGTAAGGAAGAGATCAAGTATGTTGGAGCTCTCTCCAAGGCGGTCAGGGATATGAGTAGGGTGCTGTACAAGCTGCTCTAGGTCATTAAGGATAGAAAAGGTGTAGGCTTGTTCACCAGGTGGATCAGTGAAAGGAGAGGAGAGCCAAAGGTGGTAGTGAACATTGAAATCTCCAAGAATGGAGATTTCAGAGAAAGGAGAGATGGATAGAATGTGTTCCATCGTAAAAGTAAGATAGTCAAAGAATTTTTGATAGTAGAATTAGGAGATAAGTAAACAGCACAGATATATTTAGTCAGAGAATGACAGGAAAGCCGAAGCCAGAATGAAGAGAATTCAGAAGAATCGAGTTCAGGAACACGAGAGCAAGATAAGTTGTTGCGTATATATACACAACAACCACCTTTGGCTTTGCAATGAGTATAGAGAAAGTAGGAGGATACAGAAAAGGGTTTACTGTCAGTTACCTCAGACAGCTGAGTCTCAGTTAGGAAAAGAAGGTGAGGTTTAGAGTAGGAGAGGTGGTGCTCATCAGAGCGAAAGTTAGAGGAAAGGCCACGAATGTTGCAGAAATGAAAAAGAAGAGAGTCAGACAGTGGTTCCAGGCACCTTGAGTCGTCACCGGGAGAGGGGCTGAAGGTGGGGGCATTTATGGTCCCTCCCCGTGGGAACTCCGAGGCTATGTTATTCGATGCCATTTTGAAAAGTTTGAAAAGGAAGTGTGGTGTGTACTGTGCATGTAGTTTGGTGTTGACAGTTGGAGAAACTTGTACTGGAGAGCATGCTGGTCTACCCTCTGTGTTACTGAGACACTGAAAAAGTTCAGCAAAGGGGGATGGTCGGGACCTAGTCCCGAGGGCTGATGAAACGGGAGCTCCAGCTCTCCCTGTCATCAGCTTTCCATCCACCTTGGGAGTACTGCCCTGCTCGACTGGTGCTGCAGTCTACTAGAGATACCAGAGATAGATCTGCCTTCCTTTCATGGTTTCTGAGAATTTTTAATTAGGTGAGGGGGGGCTGACCCCCCAAAAAAATCATGGTTGGAAAATTGTAAATAGTGGAAAACCTTTCCAGTAACCTGACGAACTTAGGAAATGTTTTTCAAATCCACCAGTTAGCCTTGGAGGAGTTAAAGCACACACACACACACACACACACACACACACACACACACACACACCCACTTAGAGAGTAGAACTGTCAGTCTGCTACAGAAGACGATGAATACTGTACCTAGGGATAGTGTGTTTCTAATTGTCTTTGGAGCCATTGTATGTGACTGGGCAGACCAATCCTGGATCCACAGATTGGCCACACAGTCGGCATGTTACGTCTTGGTTAGCTGGGAGAACTTGGTTTTGGTTGTGCCTCCAGCCAGATTGCAAGGTTCTTCGAGATTAATGGTTCCTTCGGTAAAGAGGGCTCTCCACTGTTTTCTGTCAGAGGCGTTTGTTTCAAGATCTTTTGATATGATGTTGCATTTCTTCAGAGTTGTCCCTATATGTTCTTTATATCTCTTCTGTCCCCCTGGGATGTGGTGTGCTGCAGGGAGTTGGCCATACAGAACTAGGCGGGGAAGGTGGTGATCAGGCAAGCAGAACAGGTGCCTGACCCATCTCAGCTTGCTCATTAGCCGGCATGGTTTCTATGCTGGTTGACTTTGTCCACTGGAGAATTTCTAAGAGGGAGACTTTATCCTCCCCTATGAGTCCAAGGATGCACTGTAAGCATCGGATGTGAAACAAGCTGTTTGATGTGACACTGGTAGGGAGGCCAGGATTTAGCATCATATAAGAGGATGAGAGGCATATAGACGTTTGTACTGATACCTTCGTCTCAGTTCTCAAATTGGTGTTTTCAAAGACTTGATCTGAGACGTCCAAAAGAGGCTGAGGTGTGGTTGATTAGTGCAAGGACTTAATGCAAGATTATTATGTTTATCCGTGCGCACACTTCCAAGTAAAATTTTTCACTTGTTTTACAGTCTCACCATTTACCCGAAATGCAAGAGGCTCTGCTGGATTCCTTATCTGAGATATTACTTCTGTTTTATTGATATTTTTTCGGGGTTCCATTGTATGATATATGTTGGAGACGATGGTGGGACTTGAATTCTGGGGTATGCAATGACAGCACAGCCATCAGTGTATTGTTGCACTAGGAAATGAGCCATTTCAGTCTTTGATTTTGCTTGAAGACGTCTGAGATTAAGTCAGCCTCCATCTGGACGGAACTGGATTTCTTTTCTTCTATCATAAGAGTTCGCTTGTTGGTGATTTAAAAAGGTGACTGTAGTGAGATAGATGTTGAAAATGACAGGAACCAGGACACATCCTTGCTTTACTCCCATGTCCACGTTGATGGGTTCGGATTTGCCCGCACTTATATATACCCAAGCATTCATGTTGTCATGCAGGTTCCTCATGAGAGTAAGAAATTAGTTTTGAACTCCAAAATTAGAAAGAATATTCTATAAAAGTTCTCTGTTAACAGTGTCAAATGCTTTTGCAAAATCGATAAATGTATGTCACAGTTTTCTCGTGGCATTTCTCTTGTATATATAAAGCAATAAAGATAAAGCATATCACAGGTGCTTTGTTCCTTCCAAAATGCACACCATGTCTCAGAAATTGTTGACTTCGTCAGATGTTTTGTCAATCTGCATAATATTTTCTTGGCTAGGACATAACTAGGATTCACAAGGAGGGAGATACCTCTGATATTGTCACAGTTTGAGCAGCCCCGTTCTTCTGGATGGTTAGCCTACAATATCAAAAGTAAGCTATTCAAATGGAATTCATTTTTGCTTCCAGTTAGTCATTATGAGATCATGGGGGCACTGATGGAGTAATTGGCCACCTTCTTTGTTTAGTTCAGATGATATGCCATCAGGGCCAGGGATTATATTTTTTAGAGATAAGATGGCCTGCGCAGGTTCTGGAAGTGTAGGTAGGACATGGAGATCTGCTGTTTGAGGTGCATTTGGGGTGTTTTTAAGGATATTGTGCTCCACTAGGTTTCTTTAGTTCAGCAATGTATTAAAGTGTTGTCCCCATCTTTTTAGGATTCCTTGCTTGTCTTTCAGGAGATCTTCTTTGGATGATCAATTAGGGGTTATGTTGTGTTTGGTTTGCCCATAGATGGTTTATATGGATTATATGGTCTTTAACCCGCCATGTGCCAGCTATTTTTTTTGCCCTATGGGTCGCCTTCGTGCTGGCCATTATTTTTTACTTTTTTTTTTTGCTAAAATGATGAATTTTGATGTGATAACGAATTTCACCATTAAAATACTCACCGAAGGTCGGAAATGGGTTTTATTGAGTCCTACATACTCATATAAAGGTAATCCTGCTCTCTCACGCTCACCACGTGGGTGAGAGAAAGACATTTGCTATGTAAAGAAGGCTCAGGTATTTATGTTGGGAAGGTATAGCAATGTTCAGTACACTTTTCTGATTACTTATTACTTCAACATTTGTCACAGATAGTGTGTCTCACTGTGAATGCATTGTCTTACACAAACTTGAAGATAGGTACAACCTTACTTCAAAATGAACAGTCCTGAAACTTACATCCATCCATCCATCATCCAATCCTATGTTGCCCCATGAGGAGCATAGGATGAAACTTACAAGAAGGTATTTACAACTTGACCTCACTATATACAGTCCTTACACTTACAAGAAAATATTTACAACTTGATTTCATTGTGTATAGTCCTTACACTTACATGAAAATGTATACAACATGCCTTCACTATGTACAGCACTGGGTGAGGCACACAGGCAGAGTGAGCGTGAAGGGGGGAACGAGTGGGCTTATGGCCTTGACCACCTGAGGAATGGTAGACGAACAGTTACCATCCATGCCTACCAATTTTTACCCACGAATCTTGAAAAATGCGGTCACAGTGATTTTTTAAATTTTAAAATGGCACTGGCACTGACCACAGATTTTCATCACACCGTTTTAAACTGGCACTGGCACACTGTAGGTTAATATCAACCAGTGTTTGCATCTCTGTTTCTTCCTCACTCCACCATTTGTTCTCCATGTCACTCAGTTCTCTCTGTTTCAGTTTTGAGATTCTAGAATTTAGTTTTCAGGGTTAGGGAGCTCGGATGAGGCAGCAAGTTGTTATATCCTATTGGGATCCCAGAGCTCCTGGGTGAGGCATTGTGCTGGGAGGGTACTGAGTGTACCACCCTCCGCCTATCGGCTCAAAGTTGTAAACTCGTAGGTCCCTACCTAGGGGTTCCCTACTTTCGTAACTTTTGAATATTCCCAGTTCTGTCCTATATTGAGGATACTGGGCTCATATGGGTTAAAGAAGCTGACAGATTTGCCAGTCATTAACCCATTGGATCCTAGAGCTCCTGGGCGAGGCATTGTGCTGTGAGGGTACTGAGCTTACCGCCCTCCGCCTATTGTCTCACAGTCGCGAAGGTCATAGGTCCCTACCTGGGGGTTCCCTACTTTATTAACTTTTGAAAATTCCCAGTTCTGTCTTATATTGAGGACACTGGGCTCCAATGGGATATACTCTATTCATCATTGCAAGGACATGTATGCTCTCAGTATTTTCATCAAACTAGTCTTTATGGCACTGAGGGGAGAAGCCTGGTTCTGCAGTGCTTTGAAGCAGTCTTAATGTTCACCTACTCTGCATCTAGGTTTGTTGCATAAATGTTTGGAGCAAGTGGTGGGCAGTGAGAGAACTTGTCTGCAATAGTGTTTTGGAAGGTGTTATTCAAGTAAGTTGCCGAATCCTTTATAATACTATAGTTTAGATTCTTGGGGGATGTTCTGCAGTGCTTTTGTGGACGTATGACTAGTTGTAGTTTGGTGAGTATAAGGTTAAGATCTCTTGAGCACTCAGCATCTCTCAGAGCTCGGGTTATAAGAACTTTTCTTTGATCTCGCTGCCTTACAATGACAGTTAATTAGTTGCCAGTGTCTAGATCGTGGGTGCATTCATGTGGTCTTGTGTTTATTCTTAAGTTGAAAAATGGTGTTCGTGATGACCACACTGTTCTGAGCATAAGGAAAACAGTCTAAAGCAACTTTTGTTCATGTTACCAACACCATGGCAGATTATATTGCCTTGCCAGAGATGATTATCTTTTCCTACTCTGGCATTAAAAGCTCGAAGCATGATGAGTTTGTCATTATGTGGTATTGAATGAATGGTAGCATCCAGAGAGTCTTAAAAAGAATCTTTGATTGTGTTCTCGGAGTCAAGGGTTAGGGCATAGGCACTGATGAATGCTGCTTACTGACCTTTTGAGCGCGGTATGTGCCACGACATCAGCCTCTCTGATATACCCACAGGTGATTCTTGGATCCTCTGTAGTAGGTTGGTTCAGACTGCAAAGCCAGCAGCATGGTTTCTTCTTACATTGTCTGGGTATCTCCTCCAGAAATAGGTACAATCTTCTGAGAGGCGAGTCTCAGACAAGGCAGCAGTATTAATTTTATATCGTTTCAGTCTGTAGGCAATAAGGGCAGTCCTACAGCACCGTCGTGTTTCTTCATCAGTATCAAACAAGGTTCAAATATTCCAGGTAGCAAGAGTCAGAGATTTTTTTTTTTTTTTAGCTGCATTGTGGGATGCCTTGACAGATGTGGGTATCTGCCCAGGTGATGTGATGCAACAAATGTTTAGGTTACCTTTTCTAAACAGTTCCCCATTATGGGTAAGAAGTTGGGTGTCCATTTCTGGTTGCTTAGTCGTATCTGATGCTGCCAAAGGCATGATCTGCTCCTATGCCATTATGCCATTGACAACTGGTTTAGTGTCCCCAATGTACAGGGCTCGAGCTAGCGACTTTCAGCCATATCCATGACCTAACACCATCACCTATCCAGTTGCCTTAGGTCTTTTGATTTTGATGAAAGGATGAAGTGGGATGTAAGTATTGCAGTGGGCTGGCATAATGAATGGATTTGGCATGATGGTGAGGGTGAGCAGTCCTCATCGCCTCGTGGCTAGGCCCTTCTCAGCCGGTGATGGTGACATGAAGATTTACGATGACCATCTATGGGGCAGGGTTGCAGGAGTCTTTTGGGAGCTCTGTTTGTTGAGCCCCACCTTCCATGGGTCACATCTAATGAATTTTCCATTAAGGATTTACTCACATAGCCTTAATCCATCAAAGGATAATCCAAAAGTAAGTGAGCCGTGGAACACTGAGTTTGACCCCACACTGATGGCCCCTCCAGTGTGGACAACCCTGTCCTGCTGAATCCAGGTGGATCTCCTCTCACTGGTATGGCCCATCAGATTCATGGGGTATGTAAGCCCCCATGAAGACAAGGTGGTTCACATGGACACACACACACACACACACACACACACACACACACACACACACACACACACACACACACACACACACACACACACACACACACACACACACACACACACACACACACACACACACACACTCACAAACACACATGATGGATCTCATTCTACCGTTTAGGGCGTGTTGTCGATAATGGTTCCATGCCGATTCACGGGATTGAGAATATTAGTACTTTTTGTTTTATTATACTGGTTTGGCTTCTTTAGTATTACTGGCCTGAGACATCAATATTGTCCACCCATCCCCCTTACTTAATCATATTCCTCATTACACTGAGTTCCTCATAATCTGGATCCATATTAATTTCTTGTTTCTCTCACCACAAGCATGTAAAATGCGCCATTTCCTTCAAACTATTTTCTGTGGATTTGCTGAAGAGCGTTGGAAGTACCTTGACATGTCTGGAGAGATCGGACATGAGAGATTGACCAAGAAAGTGTATGTCAGTGAAGTAGAAGGGGAGAGAGTAATGGAGGAAATGAGAATGAGGCTGGGGGACGGAATAGAGAGGTATACTATATCCATCATCAAGCAACTTTCCACTTTAGCAACCACCCCTTCCCGAAGTCTTGGCCTCAAATCAATGGCCTCCCACTCTAAGGATGGTCAGTGAGGAAGTGCCGAGTATGGTATAGGTGGTTTGAGTTGGAGGGATGGGAGTCTGATGGCAGAGTACAGGGTGATATGTAGGCATATTGTTATTGGCAGCCGGCTCGTTGGTATCAAGCTGTCGATAGATAAAACATATTAATTTTCTTATGATCAGTGCACTTCTATCATTTTATTCCAGCTAAAGCCAGATTAGTTTATTCGGCTTCGAATGAGTCACATGAGCCTGAGAGTTTTACAAAAGTGTCAGCATTAACTTGAATGACAGAGACAAGTCTGTTACTGTATTCCAACGAAAGCCAAACTGTATTATTTCGGCTGAGTGTGCTTAATGGGGTCGTACTAACTCTCAGGCTCCAATGGCTCCCTCTAAACTAGAAGAAAAAGTTTAGCCGGAATAGAGTATGGGTTGACAGGTTTAAAGCCATCATTAATAACTCTCAGGCTTCTGTAGCTCACTGTCACCTATATAATCGTCTTGCATTACCTGGAACAGAATAATAGACAACAAGACAATTAAAAGGTTAATACGTTAATGCATCCCTCCCCCACTACGGCGGGCACGTACCGGTAACACCCGAATAGCAAAAAGCTCTCGTCCCTTTTCTGTCAAACTCTCTAATGCAAGAATTAACTATCAGGGTACTCCCAGTCCTTCATGTATACAACAGGTCAACCCTGGAACTGTCTTCTGTCTGTATTTTCTACTGCCTATGACCTCCATTTTATCAAACACAGTGGCCAGCGCGAAATGCAAGGATCTTGAATTTGGCACTCTGGCATCGTATTTTTGTTTTTCTTGGATGGAACAATCTTTTGAGCATCAGGCCTTTAGTTCCTTCCTCCTTGCATAAAAACACACACACACATACACACACACACAAAACAGCATTGTCACTCTGATTCGCATGACTCACTCACATCTGAATAAAATTATCTGAGGTTAGTTGGAAAGGAGTAATTGAGCTGTACCAACAATGAAATGGCTTAAGGTAACAGGAATTATTCTCATACTGCATTATAATGAAAATAATGCACTCGTAATGAAGGTATTATTCCTTTCACACCATTTATGCATGACACATTTCTGTTTTATTCCTACTATTGTTGGACGATTGTACTTAACTTACGGGATACATATTGCAATGAAAGTGATAATGAAGGCTTTAACTAAACAATCCAGTTGAAAAAATATTAGAAAGGCGAATAAAATAGTTTGGAAATAGTAAAAATTAAGTAGTATGCCCTCGGGCTGAAGGGATGAAGGCGACGTGGTTAATAAAGATATAATCCGGAACTATACGCTTAACCTCTTGAAGTCTTTGATGTATTTTCAGATACAGGAGGATCTATAGGAGCCGCCCAGTCGTCAGTCAGTCACACATTAAGGATTTTAGCACGCAAAATGCTTCATTGTCATGAAGCTCCCACCTGGTGCATCAATTTGGCACCCCAAGGATTTTCACATTCAGGGAACTTCAGTCTAGCTAAGACTCATGTGGTGAATCACTTTAATGACCGTCATTATAGTTCCTCATATGTCTAGTACTTCTCTTCTTGCTTCTGTGATGCGCCACCAGAGGGCTGGACATAAACAAATCATTGCTGTGTGCGGCTCATATTCCTGGTTTTTCTGTTAGTCCTTGCCCCAACACCCTTCTGTCGTTGAAGGGAGCAACATAAAGGTCTGGTGCTTACCTCACCGTTGGTTGTGTTTTTTTGGTGTTTGGACTTAGCCTGTACAGTAGTTTGGGGCGAAAATTCAGTACGCCAGACGGGGCCCCCCTGGTCGGGTTTTCTCGTTTCTGCACATGCGCGGTACGACCTGTGTGACGTCATGGACGTGTCACTCCACTTCCCCTGCTAGCATTGGTCTGTTCTGTTGTGCTGGTGAAGCTGATGCCCCGCTCATCCTGCTACCTGCCTAGGTGTGCAGCATGGAGTACTCGGGCCCTGCCACCCTCGAAGACCTTGAAGTTGACCTTGCGCTGAGTGATGAGGATGAGACAACTCAGAGTGATGGCCACAGCTACCAGAAAGTAGTAGCAATGTCCCGCTAGCTGGGGAAGTAGCTACAGAACCAGAATTATCTGTACCTGCCGCACCTCACCTCGTCGGCCAGGCATCTTCCTCTGCCAAGCGCCCTGTGCATAACACCTCAGACAGCAACAGTAAGCCTTCATCCCCTGCTGCCAAATCCTCCAAGCGGCAGGAGACTTCTGGTCCTCTGCAGAGGGCAACCGCCCTTGGATCCAACACTCCTCACCTCCCGCAGCTTGTTCAATCCCCCCAAATTTCGCCGTTGCTTCCTGCCTGTATGCCTCCAGCGTTCGTGCCCAGGGCTGACTACATCAAGCTTTCATTCAAAGACAACCCAACTGTGGACATCAAACTATGATTGTTGTCTGAGGTCAACAGCGCACTGCTTTTCACCTTGACCGCACCCAAGTGGAGGTCAAGATGTCTGCAATCACTTCCCATTTTGTCTACATCTTCAGTCATTGCAGGGACATCGTAGATAGCGTAACTAAAGGAGAGTTCCTATCCCTTTCTTTGGAAATTCAAGACTCACCTGAGAGGCCCCATAAGTTTCCTACTTACCTCCTTACACGTTATCCTGTCTGCACTGATCCCAACTTGGCCAAGGAGCTGCCAGGTATCTACTCAGCCTGACGTTTCCACGAAAATGGCACTCCTATCAACCAGCTGGTAACCCACATGGAGCCTTCCTCACCCACCACCACCAATTGTCACCTTCAGCTTCCTTCCCTGCCTCCCATCTTGTGAGTTTTGCAATATGAAGGACGAGCAACAGTGGTGCTTTCGATGCTGGGGCATTAGTCACATCTCACGGCATTGCTCTGCGCCAGAACGGTGTGCATGGTGCTCTGGCCAACACGACTCTCGGACGTGTCCTCACCGACCCCCTCCACCTGCTTCTGATACAGCCTCGATGCAACCCAACCCGCCACCTCCAGATACCTTGCACTGGAAATGTCCCCGATGTCATCAAGAAGGGGTTAACGTTTGGCATGGCTGCACTAGATGCCGGGCTAACCCTACCCCCCTTGCCAAGGGTGGGGCTCCACTAGCGTCACCACCACCACCACCACTCCGCGCTGCCACTTCCCTTGCCCCCACTGTCGGTTTGCACTCAGCTACAGTCATCGAACTTCGCAATGCTGTTGCCACTCTCAGGACTCAGATTAACTCACTTACGGCACGTTTCTGTGCAATAGAAGCCCACATTGATGGCTTGGTTAGCAAGCAAGCCACACTTGAGACATCAAATTCACTGGTTGAATCACAAGTTATCATTATGACCATCACGACCCTTACAGAGAAAGTGGACTCCATTGTCACTCCCATTGGATGACTGAATGCTCCCCTCAGGGAATCTTCCCCTTGTGGGATGCCGTGCAGCACTTCTCATGCCACCACCACTTTCTCATCTGGACCCCGCAAACGTCATGGCAAAGTTTGGTAACGTGGCACAACTGCATGTCATCTCTTGGAACGCCTGTGGTGTTACTAACCGGTCTGAACTTACCACACTCAAAGTATATGTATACAGTAGCCACCCGGATATCATTTTCATTCACGAATCCTTTGTTGGTGGTGCGCTACTCAGGGTAGAGGCACCCACTCTCAGTGGTTATGTTTCTTACGTCCATCGAGTTAGGAATGGACTTGTTACATATGTCCACTCCTCCATCCAGCACCGTTTCCTCCAAAGCTCTGTAGATGATGAGACAACCTTCCAGCTTCTTGAGGTCACCTTTGGAAGTGGCACAATTCGGTTGTGCAACATTTACTCTGCTCCAGGCAGGTTGAATACAGCTGCTCTCCCAGCTGCCACCATCCGTGGCATGATATGCATGGGGGATTATAATGCCCAACACCCTGCTTTGGGGGACCTTTCTACCACCGTTAACCATAACGGGACTAAACTTCTTGAGTATATTCGTCGTAATCAGCTCACCCGCTGGGACACCAGCGGGGCCACACACTCTCAAGGAGGCGCTCTAAATCATGTCCTTACATCCGGCCTCGTGGCGTCCCGGGTCAGGTGTTCATCTGTCCTGGCGCTCTTCTCTGATCACATTGCTTTCAGCCTTCATTATTACCTCCCTGCTACATCTCCTGTACACAGATGCACTTGCATTGCAATCCCACCCAGGTACTGCCCTACATACATCTTCTATATGACCAACCTTCTTCCCACGTTCGACCTTCGTTGTCCCGAAAAGTTGTATTCATCACTTGTCAGCTCCATGCATGACTTCTACACCCATTATGTCAGCATGCCACACATTACATGCCATCATGATACCCACACCTGGACTCTGGATAATCACATCGCTCAGGGAGAGGGGAAGGTGGTGGAAGATGGTTTTGCCTTTCAAAGACGACCTTCCCCCAAGAGTCTCCATCGGTATCAATTGTCGAGGGATGATCTAGTTGCTCTCCAGCACTGCGTTTATACCGATTTTTGGCATAAATTTACCGATAGCATCAACCATCAAACGACTGTTGGTTCCATGTGGCGCCATATCAACAAGGTTGTTAAGAAGAAGCCACCTAGTGTCCTCCACTACAGTCTAGCATAGTATGCACAGGATCTTGTAGATGCCTGGTCTGCACAGTCACGGGCTTGCACCCATCCCGCACACATACAGGATGTGCTCTCCACCCAGAAAAAGTTTCATGCTCTCCGTTTCACCACCACTTTACTGAGGGCAGATGATGAGGATGGTGTGGCTATAACTAACGATGAATTGCGACAGGCCCTCATCAAGGATAGGGTAACGGCTCCAGGTGATGATGGCATCACTTTTTCTGTCCTTTTGTCCTCTTGAAAGTTCCTGGTAATCCCCTTCTCCAACTGTTCAACCTTTGCATCCGTCTGGGATATGTGCCACAAGCCTGGACCTACAGTACAATCGTGCCTATTCCTAAACCTTGCACTGATAAATTCCAACCTGTTTCCTTCACCTCCTGCTTCAATAAAGTACTAGAACTCATCCTTCTCACAAGACTCTTGTTTATGCTGCAGGACAAGCTCTTGCCCCGACTGTATGCCTTTTTACCACAGCGAGGGACACATCACTGCCTCATGGAGCTATACACCCTCCTACCTCCCACCAGTTTAGTGGCCTTCATTGATTTAAAGAGTGCATTTTATGTCGCCAACAGAGACATCATCCTCGACCAGCTATTGGATTTTGGAGATAAAGGAAACCTGCTGTGATGGATACATGGTTACCTGACTAATAGGTCCTCTCATGTTCTTTTTAAGGGCACATACAACACTGCTAATGATTTCGAGCTTGGTTCTCCACAAGGTGATGTCCTTAGTCCTTTTTAGTTTAATATCTTCATACATTGTCTACTCACCCTCCTTCCTGACGTTCCTGAAACCACGATTACTTGCCATGCTGATGACATCTGCATTCATTCAAATTCCCCAGCAGATCTGCAACGTTTCCTTCACTTGTTTCATGAGTCGGCTTCCAAATGAGGACTCATTATCTCTCCAGAAAAGAGTAGAATCTTTACTTTCAGTCCAGCAAGAACACTGCCTGTATTCTCTATCAGGGCTTGTGTTATTCCTCTGTGCACGCAGTACCTTTATCTGGGGGCGCCTGTACGGATTTCTCCCTCCATTCCTGCAAGACAATGCACGAATCCGATTGTTCAGGATCCGCTGACCCGGCTACAATGATGCCTAAAACCTCTCAAGTGGCTCACTAATTATGCTGCCGGGGTGCCTGTTCCCGTAGCATGAACCATATACGGTACATAGCATTCATTCGATCAGTTATTGATTATCTCTCCCTTGCTGTTTGTCAACTGTACAACTTCTTGAGAAGTTCCAAAATTCAGTAATGAGACTCATCCTGGGCTGCCCTGGCTCAACCAGAATTGTCAACATGCAACTTGAACTCAACCTTCCACCACTTAAGAGAATATACTCCGTGGTTACATACTTCAGCTTTAAGTACCTGCATTATCCTCACCTTTCTCCCCACTACTTTCTCATCATTCGGACTTCCCTTGATCTCACTGCACCAAGGCCTCTGCTTCGCAGTGGTGGCTGCACACTAGTTAATACTGTTTGTTCAAATGTTCGACGGCTAAACATCAATGTACCAGTGCTTGCTGAGGAAGTGGAATATGGCATTCCACCTTGGCAGACCCGTGTGCCTGCTATCTCATACACTCCGACCTCCAAGACTGACCTGCCCTGCTTCAGCTTCAGAAACAGCTAGTTTTGGAGACCATTGCCAGGCTGTCATCTTCCCTTTCTTCGGCCCACCATATCTACACTGACGGCTCCCTGATGGAGGATGGCAGTGCTGGCTGTGCTGTATTTTCCCCAAGTCTGGACCCACCTCAAGGGGGCTGGTTGGACCGTCGCCTGCCAGCCTTGTTGTGCTCTACGTATTGTGAACTACATGGACTCCTGGATGCAGTTGCTTTATTAATACAGACGAACAATAGCAGCTTGATCATCTGTGACTCACAGCCGGCCCTCCATGCCCTCTCCTCTCCCAGGCCTGCATATCAACACCTCGTTATGCAGATACTCCGTCAATTGGCCACTGCCCGCGATCGTTCGGTGATGGTGCACTTTCTGTGGATTCCCTCTCATATTGGTCTCACAGCCAACAGCACCGCTGACCTCCTTGCAAGGACTGCCTGTGGACTGGATCTGCCCGCTGTGGATGCTGCTAATGCCTCCCCCATTTGCTACAAGCAGATTATATGCAGAGCAGCCCGCTCCCCTATTCTCCACCATAGAAATGCTGAAAGGGCTCACAGTGCGTCTGTCCAACATTATGACCACTTTCTCTCTCGTTCTCATAGATATCATCGCAGTGGTCTTATGGTGCATCGACATAACGTGGTGTGTGCCTGCCTCAGACTGGGCTACCAACCTTTGTGGCAGGTGGCTGGGGCAGGCAACGCACCTCATTTCTCCTCCTGTAATCTGTGTGATGCACCCAATGCCAACACCCTTGACCATTATTGCTTGCAATGTCCACTTTTCTCTTATTTAATACCACACGGACTTACATTAGTGGACACTTGTAAACATTTGTTGGAAGATGATAACCTAGATGTTATTCTCATGCATCATCCACACTTTGGTGGGTGTTAATTTTTTGTAGCTAGACAGCGTGTCCTGCGTGGCACGAGTTCCCCTGTACTCACTTCACATATGGACGCATGAGACTGCAATAGGTTTGTCGCTTTCGGGCGTAATAAATTAATCAAAGCAAATCAATTCTTTCTTCTGTTTGTTTGTCCGTCCACCAAATGATTTTGTTCAGCTTGGAGGAGATTTTGGAATTGGTGGGGTTAGATATAGCCTCTGGTAATGGTTTCGGTAACAGAGTTCCATCCCAAGCTCAATGATATCGCCTGGAAATAGAAAGAATTAAATAAATAGAACATAATCGAACTGAGAGCTTAACTCCTTGATGCCAGTGTCTCATCTTTAAAATTTATGCCTGCTGTTTCAGGACTACTTTGTTGTACTTAGGACGACTCTGTATCAGTAAAAGGGTTAAAAAATACAGTATCTAAGCCGTGCGGATTGCAGTGCCTCCTCAAAGCTGAATGATACCATATGGAGATTTTAAGGATAAACTTATGATGTCATCGTAATACTGCCACCGTATTCCCTGTGTGTCGTAAAAGGCGACTAAAAAGGGTGGGGTGAGGGGACTAGGGACCTCCTCCTCTGTTTTCAGTTCCTAAAAAGAGACAGGCCAGAGAAAGGGATGGGGGATGGAGTTATCCTCATACCCTGAAGATTGGGTCTATGAATGTGCGTGGATGTAGTACGATTGAGGCTAAAAGGGAGGAGATTGGGAGAATGTTTGTGAGAAGAAAGTTGGATGTGTTAGCTTTGAGTGAAACGAAGATGAAAGGGAAAGGTGAGTCTATGTTTGGAAGTGTGAATGGAAGATTGTCAGGTGTTGATAGAGGAAGGGCATGAGAACGTGTGGCCTTGTTAGTGAGTCCAGAAGTACAACAGTGTGTGATTGAATGTAAGGAGGTGTCATCGAGACTGATGTGAGTGAAAGTGAAATTTGAACGTGAGTTGTGGGTATTTGTGAGTGCATATGGGCCTGGTAGTGAAAGGGATGAAGAAGAGAGGGAGTCTTTCTGGAATGATGTTGATGAGTGTCTGCAGAGTTTTTGAGCGAATGTGAATGTGGTAATGATGGGAGATCTGAATGCCATAGTGGGAAATGTAGCAGTTGAAGGTGTAGTTGGTATGCATGGTGTGTATGCATGGTGTGCCTGGAAGAAATGAAAATGGGGAACGAATGATAGGGATGTGTGTTGAGCGAGAGATGGTGATTGGAAATACACTCTTCGAGAAGTAAGATATTTATAAGTATACATGGGTGAGACATGAGGGTGGAATGGTTGTGGATAAAGCGTTGATGGACTATGTGGTTGTGTCTAGGAATGTAATAGGAAGATTGTTTGATGTGAGAGTTCTGAGAGGGGAGGGTGGAGGCATGTCTGACCACTACCTGGTGGAGGGAAAGTTAAGAGTAGGTAAGAGATGGATGAGAGCTAGGAGGGTTAAGTGTGGCAGGGAGGTTTTGAAAGTGAGTTGGGTAAAAGAGAGAAAATGATAGAGTATCAGGAGAAATTGAAAGATGAGTGGAATGCAGTGAAAGATCAGGAAAATGGCAGTGTGGAGGAGGAATGGCAGTTGTTTAAGAGTGCTGTGGTGGGGCATGCAGAAGAGGTGTATGGTGTGAGACGTGTGGGTGGTGGTGTAAGAAAGGGAAGTGAATGGTGGTGCGAGGAAGTAAGTATGGCTGTGGCTGAGAAGAGACATGCATATGAAGTGTGGCTGTAGAGGAAGGATGAGGTGTCATATGAGAGGTATAAGGAAAAGAGGAATAGGACGAGAAGGGCTGTGCGTGGTGCTAAAGTGGCAGCAGATGAAAGGTGGAGTAGGCAACTGACTGAGAATTTTCAACAGAATAAGAAAATGTTCTGGAAGGAGGTGAAAAGGGTGCAAAAGGGAGAGTCTGGGAAGGAAGAGAAAGTAAAAGCAGAGGATGGAAGGAAGTTTATTGAGATCGATGCAGTAAGTAAGAGATGGACAGAGTATTTTGAAAGATTGTTAAATGTAGAGGAGGAAAGGGTGGCTGAGATTGTGGCGGATGGAAGGGTGCAAGGAATAAATGTGTTGGGAGAGTTGAATGATTCTTTGATCACAAAGGAGGAAGTGGAGAAGGCAGTAAAGGAGATGAAAACAGGGAAAGCTGCAGGTATGGATGGGTGTGCCGTGGAATGCCTGAAGAGTGGTGGAGTGACTATTGTTGACTGGTTAGTAAGATTTTTGAATGTGTGCTTTGTGAAAGGTCTGGTGCCAATTGACTGGGCAAATGCTTGTGTGGTCCCGTTGTATAAAGGCAAGGGTGATAAGTATAAATGTACTAGCTTTAGGGGTATAAGTCTGTTGAGTGTTGTAGGTAAGGTGTATGGCAGAGTGTTAATTATGAGAGTTAGAAAGGGTACAGAGGGAGTGATTGGTGATGAGCAGTGTGGCTTTAGGAGAGGGAGGGGCTGTGTGGATCAGGTGTTCGCTGTGAGACAAGTGTGTGAAAATTATTTAGCGATAGGCAAGGATGTGTTTTGGGCATTCATGGATTTAGAGAAAGCATACGATAGAATTGATAGGGAGGCTTTGTGGACTGTTTTAAGATTGTATGGACTTGTTGGTAGGTTACCAAAAGGGGTGAAAAGTTTTTATGTAAATAGTAGAGCGTGTGTAAGAGTGGGAAATGCTGTGAGTGATTGGTTTCCCGTGAGAGTGGGGCTGCGACAGGGATGGTTGATGTCGCCTTGGCTGTTTAATATTTATATGGATGGTGTTGAAAGGGAGGTGAATGCAGGAATTTTAGGTGGAGGTCTGAGTCTGGTGAATGTTGATGGTGGAGAGTGGAATCTGAAGCAGCTGCTGTTTGCAGATTATACTGCACTGGTGGCTGATTCAGAGTAGAGTTTGAGACAGTTAGTAGAGGAGTTTGGAAGGGTGTGTGAATGGAGGAAATTGAAAGTAAATGAGAATAATTGTAAAGTGATGAAGTGTACGAGGATGGTAGATTGTAAGGGGATGAATATAGGTTTGAATGACGATTTGCTTGAGGAGGTAGAGTGTTTTAAATATTTAGGGTCACATGTTGCTGTGGATGGAAGAATAGATGCGCAAGTGAAGTTTAGAATGAATGAAGTAGGTAAGGTGCTGGGAGGAATGAAGAAAGTGTTTAGATGTTGTTCACTTAGAATGGATGTAAAGAGAAGGCTGTATGAGGGTGTTGTGGTACCGACTGCGTTATATGGGGCAGAAACATGGAATATGGGTGTAGCAGAGAGGAAAAGTTTGAATGTAATGGAGATGAGGTGTCTCAGGAGTATGTGTGGAGTGATGCTTATGGATCGAGTGCGAAATGATGAAGTGGAAAGGAGAACTGGAGTTGTTCAGGAGATGGCTGGTAGAGTTGAGCAGAGGGTGTTGCGATGGTATGGGCACATGGAGAGAATGGATAATGAGCAATTGGTGAAAAAGATAACTAGATCTGATGTGAGAGGTGTAAGGCTGAGAGTGAGACCACAAATAGGATGGATGGACAGTTTGAAGCGAGCACTGGATGCGAGAGGGATGTCTGTTGAGCAAGGAAGAGTGGCTGTGTGTGACAGAAATAAATGGAGAGAAATTGTGAATGAATAAATGATGATGCAGGCCTAAGGGGATATTCTCCTGCATTTGGTCTAATCAGCTAGTCAGGTCAGGTGCGGATAAGGGGATGAGTCTTATGATGTGGCAGGGGTAAACCAGCTCTGCTGTCGGGCCCTGCTGCGGATGTCACTGATTGCACTTCGCAGTTGACCCTTGTGCGGTGTGATGCTGTGAGGATCTGTTCCTTCTCCCCTTTGGGGCTAAGATGTGAATGAATGTGTTGAATGGATGAGTAATGGGGAGTATGTCATCCTGTTTCGGCTACCTCCCTTTCCTTTGGGGAAGCAGCCTAGGTATATAGATAGATATAGATAGATAGTCATCGTAAAGAAAGTACTCCTACTATCTACAGACGATTTTATTCAGGTTACGAGGGATTTATGGAAACTTTGAAGCAAGTGCTTTGCTGCCTTTTTGGGCCGCAAAGTACATACCCAAATGAGAGTCGTTTCTGAACAGCTACCACCACCACCACCACCACCATCGTCACAGTTATCACCGCCACCACCATCACAGCTACCATCAATACCACCATCACCACCACCACCATCTTCACAGCTACCATCAGCACCATCATCACCAGAGCTACTACCACCATCACCATCACCACCAGAGCTACCACCATCACAGCTACCAACAACCACCATCACAATCATCACCGCTACCACCACCACCACAGCTGCCACCTTTGCTGCAGAATAAAATCGTCTGTTCGTAGCATCAATGAAGCATTAGGCATCGAACTGTAAATGTACAACTTTCTTTACGTAGTCGTATGAGGCTCCACGGATATGCCCCGCCACCTCTTCCACGCGTTCGAATTGTAACACCAATGGGGACAGCAATAAGGGCCCAAAACACCCCTTCAGAAAATATCCTGTGAATTGAATCAGGTCCACCTGGGCCATAACTCGAACCTTCCTGGCAAGTTTCATTAAAATCCTTTTTCCAGTTTTGGCTGCACCACACACACACACACACACACACACACACACACACACACACACACACACACACACACACACACACACACTCAAGAAGTGCCCCTGCGCAGGATTAAAGTTAGATTCCATTACCTTTAGGACAGGCACAGAATGTTTAAATGAGGGCCGTTTTTCAACCGTGCCTCCTGCTTTTCGAAACCGTCAAATAACTGCCTGGATGCTCAGCACTTGCTTAAAAGAGAGCTATTTCTGAACCATGCTTCGCTTTGCTTGCAACCAACGATTTATGCATCGAAGAACTTGCCCAAATGAGAGCCATTCCTGTGGGTAAAGCATGAAACTCTACGGAATTGACCAGTAATATAACACCAATGGGGAAAATTATTATGGGTCACAACACCCTCAGAAAATATCAGTCGACATGAAATTGAAATTGGCCCATCTGGGACCCAGTTCCAGCCATTCTGCCTAATTCCATTAAAATCTTTTTTCTTGTTTGGTCCTTACCACACACACACACACACACACACACACTATATATATATATATATATATATATATATATATATATTTATATATATATATACGTAATCAGTATACCGTAGTTTAAGAACCTTTTTTTTTTTTTCAGATGGTTAATATATATATATATATACGTAACTAGTATACTATAGTTTAAGGACCTTTTTTTTTTTTAATGATTAGTTAATACTCCATCTAACCCCGTCGATCGAAAAGTCCATCCTAAGCTGAATGAAACCGTGTGAGGACAGAATGAACTGCATTAAAAAGAAAAAAAAATCTGAAAACCTTAGCCCCTTCAGTTCGATAACGTATTTAAGCTTCGCCATATAAATAGCGATCAAGCTTCCTGTATTTGTCAGTATTATTAAGCCCCCTGTGGCGGGGGGGACACAATCTGGCCGCACTATGGAGTGGTACTACTACTCTGCGGCCAGGTTGTGTTAGGAAGAATACTGCCACCGTATTCCCTGCGTGTTGTAAAAGGCGACTAAAAGGGTCGTGGTGAGGCGACTAGGGACCCCTTCCTCTATTTTTTAGTTCCTAAAAAGAGACAGGCCAGAGAAAGGGATGGGGGATGGAGTTATCCCCGTACCCTGAAGATTGGGTCTATGAATGTGCGTGGATGTAGTACGATTGAGGCTTAAAGGGAGGAGATTGGGAGAATGTTTGTGAGAAGAAAGTTGGATGTGTTAGCTTTGAGTGAAACGAAGATGAAAGGGAAGGGTGAGTCTATGTTTGGAAGTGTGAATGGAAGATTGTCAGGTGTTGATAGATGAAGGGCAAGAGGCGTGGCCTTGTTAGTGAGTCCGGAAGTACAGCAGTGTGTGATTGAATGGAAGGAGGTGTCTTCGAGACTGATGTGGGTGAAAGCGAATTTGAACGTGAGTTGTGGGTGTTTGTGAGTGCATATGGGCCTGGTAGTGAAAGGGATGAAGAAGAGAGGGAGTCTTTCTGGAATGATGTTGATGAGTGTCTGCAGAGTTTTGGAACGAATGTGAATGTTGTAATGATGGGCGATCTGAATGCCATAGTGGGAAATGTAGCAGTTGAAGGTGTAGTTGGTATGCATGGTGTGCCTGGAAGAAATGAAAATGGGGAACGAATGATAGGGATGTGTGTTGAGCGAGAGATGGTGATTGGAAATACGCTCTTCGAGAAGTAAGATATTTAGATATTTATAAGTATACATGGGTGAGACATGAGGGTGGTATGGTTGTTGATAGAGCTTTGATGGACTATGTGGTTGTGTCTAGGTATGTAATAGGAAGATTGTTTGATGTGAGAGTTCAGAGAGGGGAGGGTGGAGGTATGTCTGACCACTACCTGGTGGAGGGAAAGTTAAGAGTAGGTAAGAGATGGGTGAGAGCTAGGAGGGTTAGGTGTGGCAGAGAGGTTTTGAAAGTGAGTGAGTTGGATAAAAGAGAGAAAAAGATAGAGTATCAGGAGAAATTGAAAGATGAGTGGAATGCAGTGAAAGATCGGGAAAATGGCAGTGTGGAGGAGGAATGGCAGTTATTTAAGAGTGCTGTGGTGGGGCATGCAGAAGAGGTGTGTGGTGTGAGATGTGTGAGTGGTGGTGTAAGAAAGGGAAGTGAATGGTGGTGCGAGGAAGTAAGTATGGCTGTGGCTGAGAAGAGATCTGGATATGAAGTTTGGCTGCAGGGGAAGGATGAGGTGTCAATGAGCGGTATAAGGAAAAGAGGAATAGGGCGAGAAGGGCTGTGCGTGATGAAGTGGCAGCAGATGAGAGGTGGGGTAGGTGGATGACAGAGAATTTTCAACAGAATAAGAAAATGTTCTGGAAGGAGGTGAAAAGGTTGGGAAAGGGAGAGTCTGGGAAGGAAGAACTAGTAAAAGCAGAGGATGGAAGGATGTTAATTGAGATGGATGCAGTAAGGAAGAGATGGGCAGAGTATTTTGAAAGATTGTTAAATGTAGAGGAGGAAAGGGTGGCTGAGATTGTGGCGGATGGAAGAGTGCAAGGAATAAATGTGTTGGGAGAGTTGAATGATTCTTTGATCACAAAGGAGGAAGTGGAGAAGGCAGTAAAGGAGATGAAAACAGGGAAAGCTGCAGGTATGGATGGGTGTCCTGTGGAATGCCTGAAGGGTAGTGGAGTGGCTATTGTTGACTGGTTAGTAAAATTGTTGAATGTGTGCTTTGTGAAAGGTATGGTGCCAATTGACTGAACAAGTGCTTATGTGGTCCCACTGCAAGAGTGATAAGTATGAATGTACTAGCTTTAGGGGTATAAGTCTGTTGAGTGTTGTAGGTAAGGTGTATGGTAGAGTGTTAATTATGAGACTTAGAGAGGGTACAGAGGGAGTGATTGGTGATAAGCAGTGTGGCTTTAGGAGAGGGAGGGGATGCGTGGATCAGGTGTTTGCGGTGAGACAAGTGTGTGAAAAGTATTTAGCGAAAGGCAAGGATGTGTTTTGGGCATTTATGGATTTAGAGAAAGCGTATGATAGAATTGATAGGGAGGCTTTGTGGACTGTTTTAAGACTGTAGGTTACTAAAAGGGGTGAAAAGTTTTTATGTAAATAGTAGAGCGTGTGTAAGAGTGGGAAATGCTGTGAGTGATTGGTTTCCTGTGAGAGTGGGGCTGCGACAGGGATGTGTGATGTCGCCTTGGTTGTTTAATATTTGAATGGATGGTGTTGTAAGGGAGGTGAAGGCAAGAGTTTTAGGTGGAGGTCTGAGTCTGGTGAATGTTGATGGTAGAGAGTGGAATCTGAAGCAGCTGCTGTTTGCAGATGATACTGCACTGGTGGCTGATTCAGAGGAGAGATTGAGACAGTTGGTAAAGGAGTTTGGAAGGGTGTGTGAAAGTTGAAAATTGAAAGTAAATGAGAATAAGAGTAAAGTGATGAAGTGTACGAGGTTGGTAGATGGTAGGGGGATGAATATAGTTTGGAATGGCGAGTTGCTTGAGGAGGTAGAGTGTTTTAAATATCTAGGGTCACATGTTGCTGTGGATGGAAGAATAGATGCAGAAGTGAAGTTTAGAATAAATGAAGTAGGAAAGGTGCTGGGAGGAATGAAAAAAGTGTTTAGATGTCGTTCGCTTAGAATGGATGTAATGAGAAGGCTGTATGAGAGTGTTGTGGTACCGACTGCATTATATGGGGCTGAAACATGGAATATGGGTGTAGCAGAGAGGAAAAGTTTGAATGTAATGGAGATGAGGTGTCTGAGGAGTATGTGTGGAGTGACACGTATGGATCGAGTGCGAAATGATGAAGTGGAAATGAGAACTGGAGTTGTTCGGGAGATGGCTGGTAGAGTTGAGCAGAGGGTGTTGCGATGGTTTGGGCATATGGAGAGAATGGCTAATGAGCGATTGGTGAAAAAGATTACAAGATTTGATGTGAGAGGTGTAAGGCTGAGAGGAAGACCACGAATAGGATGGATGGGCAGTGTGAAGAGAGCGCTGGATGTGAGAGGGATGTCTGTTGAGCATGGAAGCGTGGCTGTGTGTGACAGAAATAAATGGAGTGAAATTGTGAGTGAATAAGTCATGATGCAGCCCTGAGGGGATATTCTACCGCATTTGGTCTGATTAGCTAGTCAGGTCAGGTGCGGGTAAGAGGATGAGTCTGTTATGATGTGGCAGGGGTAAACCAGCTCTGCTGTCGGGCCCTGCTGCGGATGTCACTGATTGCATTGCGCAGTTGACCCTTGTGCGGTGTGGTGCGGTGAGGATCTGTCTGTTCTTCCTTTTGGGGCTAAGATGCGAATGAATGTGTTTGAATGGGTGAGTAAATTGGGAGTGTGTCGTCCTGTCTCGGCTACCTCCCTTTCCTTGGATGGATTAAGCTCCACCATATAGATGTCGAAGGTTCTTGTTTAAGTCAGTATTTAAGTCAGTATTATCATGCATCGCCATATAAAGGGTAAAGCTTCATGTTTTCGTTATTTTTATTATTATTATTATTATTATTATTATTATTATTATTACTATTTTATGTCTGCAGTTTTTCCTTCGATCTTGATGATATTATACATGAAGATACCCTAGGGTAACCCAAATCCTTGTGCCAGATATAAATGACCTAGAGTATTTTTGAGGATGATATACTTATTTTTATTCTAATAATTGCATATTTGTAATTGAAATCTCAGAAACTAATTGAGATACATCTATTTGGTTGAAAATCCTATGATAAAAATGTTTGCTGAACAATTTTGGCTTAACATTTTGCCATTTAGCCTAGTGGAATATACCGAAATAAAATATGCTCAGTTTTTTTCTTTGCAACACGTTTTACAGAAAACCACAAAATCTTTAAAGCTGTAACTTTCCAGATATATAGCCACGGTCCCTCATATGATCCGAAAGGAGTATAGTTACAGTCAAGCATACAGTTAGCCGGTTATTAAGACAAATGTAAAATTCATACATGCGCGTTTGACACCTTTGTCTTCAGATCTTGATGTTACAGAAGTTACCGTAGAGTCTTCATATCTTGTTTACATTACACATACCATACACAGCTTCCATGTGGCTAAGCCTCGTAACTGTAGTTACACTAAAACATTGGGTAACTAACTATATACTATTGATTGAAGTACGAGACGATTCTGTTCATTTCTTTAAGGGTCTTTGACAGTGGAATTCTTGAAGAAGGCTATATGTACCCCATTCAGATGGAAGAATTCCCCCTAAATTGAACGAATCCGTTCGGAGATGTTACTTCATTTTTAGTTGTTGCGGTTAATTCATTGTACTTTTAGGAGACCTTTCAAACAAATAGGGATTCGTCCAACTATTGGTATGAGAGAGAGAGAGAGAGAGAGAGAGAGAGAGAGAGAGAGAGTGAGAGAGATGGGAGGAAGGGAGGGAGGGAGGGAGAGAGGTGGATGGAAGGAATGGGGTGAGATTCTTATAAGAGTCATAAACATAGAACGAATATTTCAGAAGGATTCGTTTTTTCCCACTCTGTATATAAGCGTACCACCATTGGAAGCGCCCCTCACACTAAAGAGGTCAGCGGCTTCATTACATGTTCTCTTGTCACATTATTACTTGTATCAATCAATTTTACTCTGAAGAAAAAGAAAAATTAGAAATTACCCCTTCAACAAGAGATGCTTTTTCAGGCTGAATGAAACTAGTAGTAACCAGCAAGAAGAAACCAATAAATTTCGTCATATGACTGAAGGTGTCAAATGTTGTGGACTGTGGTTGTCTACTGTAGCTTCGGTCCTCACACCGCAACTGAAGTATCATCGAAGTGAATGTAACTGACTGAATTATTAGAACTTATGCTAGTGCATCATAGGTAGTGAAGATATTTTTTCAGAGTCGTTTGATTAAATCACCTATGCAGCTATAGGTGTATGTTTCAATTGGTGTACTATTTAACAAGTTTATTTTCTTGCACATAGGCTGAAGGAGGGAGAGAGAGAGAGAGAGAGAGAGAGAGAGAGAGAGAGAGAGAGGATTAATGCAATAGGCCTGTTGGCCCGTGCTAGGCAACTCCTACAAAAGTGACTGAACTAGTAGAGTAAGACTACGATAACAAAAAAAAAGGCACTCCCCCGCCCTCCAAACCCTCTAGCCCAGTGGTTCTCAACTGGTGGTCCACAGGACGTTCACTGTATTTGGTAATAAACTGGAGATTGGTGCATATATTTTTAAATTTATTGACATTTCAGTACGAAAATGTTTATCAAAATAAATAATTGGCCATTCATTTTATTGTATTATTCCTATTGATTATTCCAGTATGATTAGTACTTTTTTTTATTATGTGTCCGACTCTGGGCATAGGCTACACAGCCTGCTATCAAGGCCCAACAGTCCTCCTACATACCATACATCTCTACTTACCCAGATCTGTCAATTGCACATTAAGTCCAAACAGAGGATTCGGCTTGCAGTGGAAAGCGATATTCATTGTGCATTGTCAAGTACCACTCCTAACATTGAAAAGCTTGTCAGTGAGAAGAGAATCCAGAAGTCTGGTTCCAAAGAAAAATGTTAGTTGTATATTCCTACCTAATTTCAAATCTCTGTTTGTTAGAAATAAATTTCATAGCAAAATGTTAGAGAAGTATTCATGTATTTCCTGGAAATTATGTTTGGAAGAAATATATTTGAGACAAAAATGTCAGCTGTCTACTATTTTATATCATTCTCGAAATTCTGTTTGTAAGAAATATATTGCCAACCAAAATGTTTGTTGTCTATGATTTATTTATCATTACTCAAAAATGATATGGTCCACGATATCTTTTTTAATTGGGCTGGTGGTCCATGGCCTGAAACTAGTTGAGAACCACTGCTCTAGCCGAAACCGGCAGAAAAAAGTGAGGTGGAACACCACGCAGTATACTGTACAGAAACTGGCTTGTAAAGTTTTAGAGAAAAGTGTGAAAGAAGAAAAGAGACTACAACAATGAAACTTGAAAAAGAAAAAAAAAAAAAAATTTACCGGTTATTAGATTTTTTTTTATTTTTTTTATCCAACCTTTACTTGCCATATGCTTATCAAGCCTATGCTTGAATCTCTCAGTGGAATGGACAGCAACTACATCACTCGGTAGCTTTTTCCTTTCTTTAACTACTCTCTTGCCAAAGCGGTCTCTACCAATTTCCTTTCTAATGCAGAATTTATATAGTCTGAAACCATTTGTTCGAGTTTTATCCTGTACTCTAACTTCATGTACTATTGCGGACACCCGATCCTGAACCACTTAGTATCTGCCTGGTGCTGTCTGGAAACGAACTGTAATAGGCTGTTGCGTTTTATGAATGAACTCTGGCACTGTTGGTAACTCGGACTGAGTTTGCGGTGGGTAACATATGTTTCGTTGCATTTATGTTGGTTAATATAGGATAAATGTAAACGATTTTACACCTATAACCTTTAAATATTTATTGTATGATGCTGGATCCCATTCCATATCCCCACTCATTTAAGTGTGATTGTATTATGAATACGTCAAAACAGTAGCCCTGGCAACATAAAAATGTCAGGCTTACCAAACATTGGTAGGTGGCCACAGTGAAGAAGCGAAACAGAACCGAATTATGCTGGTAAATATCTGGTAACTGAGTGATGTTAATCACAAGTTATATCTGTAACACCCCTAAAGTATATAAATAGAAATAAAAAAAAAACGCAGGATATTAAACGTGGTTTGGATACGTAAACGTAAGGAATCGGAAAGGTTGGCCACCCTTCACCACCAACCAGCCTCATCTCCATCCACCCACCGACTCAGACTTTCCTTGACCTAAGATATTGTTCCCTCCCATAAATATACAGTCCATTAGTTTTAATTTCAAGAACGAAGTCACTGTAATACCATGTATTTTGAACCCATATCATACCATGTCCAAATTTAGTGATGACAGCCGAACACCTTTTTATTGTAACATGATAAAACACACGAATAAAACGCTTGTAACTGTTATTGTGATATAACGGTTATGGTTATATAATAAGTGTAACAACAGAGTGCTGGCAGTCATTACGAATACATTTGATATGGAAATGTGCACAGATGTCAGTCCATAGTAGCAGCTGTAAACCAGAACATCAAATCATATGAACTAGTGCATCCATCCAGGCATCCTCCAGTGCAACATCCTTTGTACCAAAGGTCCGCTCTTACAGAGCCAAGACACCCATTGTGAAATATTGTCGATGCACTGGCTCTTGTAATTAACAGGTCCCGTAACATTTCACACTTCATAGGTAATGTGATGTTCATATTGTGAACGTCAGTCCCAAGTGCGTGGCTGCAACTCCAGATGTTATGCATATCGGCGTATTCCACAGTAAGGACATATATGTCAGAATCCACATACCCACACTTGTTACTCAAATGTGCCTTACCACTCTGTCTATCTATTGTCAGACGCCTCAATCCCATAAGGGGTGGCCACAAACAAATCGCCTCCATGTCTCCCTGACCAGTGCCATTCGCTGCCTTGCTCCCAGCTAACACCCCCTCTCTCGTCCGTTCCACTCCATCCCTCCATCTCATCCTCGACCTTCCCCTCCCTCTTCCCCCTCCACCTCACGTGCATACACTCTCCTCGTTAGTCTCTCGCTCTCCATCCTCTCCACACGGCCAAACCACCTCAGTGGATTTCTCCTAACGCTTTCTATCACATGCACATCCACACCACAACGCTTCTTCACTTCCTCATTTGTCAGTCAGTCTGTCCATGTAACACCACCTCTCAAATAACTCATTTCCATTGCTGTCACACATTAAAAATAAATGGGATATGGTACATATAGTAGGACAGATAGCAGCATTTTATTTTGCCCTTCGTTTATCACCTTTTGTGCTACACGCTTATCATCCCCTACAATCCTTTGTCCAGGAATATCAGTCTTTACCTCATTCAAAAACATGTACAGCAGAAATGCTTATCAGCCTTATTGACTATCATTATTTGCAAGGGAAAATAATCATTGACATGTCAGACAGCGATGTGGAATAAAACTGCATCATAGCATAGCCTATTTCAGCATGCGGTTTTATAAACTTACATCTTGTAACTCATATCATTTGCCATAAATGATTACCACAGAATCTGATTCTTTACGGCAAAAAATATTCAGTACTTGCTCCATCCTCCATTGTTATCAATGAAAGTCTGCAATCGACTGGGCATCGAGGAAATATGGCTATAGACCAGACTAGGATTAATCCTATATAATTCCCACTGACTTCTCACGTGTTTAGCAAGTTGTTGTTGAGTCCTCTCTTCAGCTGGTTGCCATGTGTTAACCATGTCCTTGATAAATAATATCTGTTCCTGAATTCGAAGGTCTCGGGCCCATAAATAGGGAAGAAATACACGCTCCAGTATCTCTGTATATTGTGCTACTGTGAACCTGCCTTCTATTTCTGTTATTTCTCCCACTCCATGGAGAGATATCAGCCCCCAGACGTTACACGTCATGTGACCGCTTCGAGTTTTCTCAAAAGATGTTTTCACGAGCAAAACTGGAATAGTGCAACTTCTAGTACTATATATACCGGTATATATATATATATATATATATATATATATATATATATATATATATATATATATATATATATATATATATATCCATCATCCAATCCTACATTGCCCCATGAGGAGCGTAGGAGCCCGGGGCTAGGCAGTTGGTCCTGACATTTAAGATGAGAGTGACCAGCCTCACATCCCTGAGCGGCATTACGTGAGCAATAAACCCCAACCATCCCCTGGATATAAACCTTCACCGGCTCAATCCGACTGGAGCGCAGTAATTACCCACTAAACCAACAGGCGCCAAAATTTGGTTATACGGTTATCACCCAGCTTAGTAAATGGTTTCCTGGTGTACAGGAAACCATTTGGCTTGTCACTTAGTGTAGCCACCCAGAGACAGAAGGAAGAGAAAAGAATGAAGGAAGAAAGACAGAAGAGGGAGTGTAAAGTCACTCGTAGGCAAAAGGACGAGGAAAGACTGAAGGAAAGAAAGACAGGAGAGGATGGAAAGAAAGAAGGATGCAGGAGAGGAAAGGGCAGACACCCGAGACCAGCACTACATCGAGTGAGTGGATGGTGAGCGTCCCACCTACCACAAATATATCTATCTATCTATCTATTGCCAGACGCCTCAATCCCGTTTGGGGTGGCCACAAACAAATCGCCTCCACGTCGTCCTGTCCCCCGCCATTTCACTGCCCTGCTCCCAACTCACTCCCCCCTCTCTCATATACCTCTCCACCCCATCCCTCCATCTCATCCTCGGCCTCCCCCTCCCTCTTCCCCCCTCCACCTCACTCACATACACTCTCTTCGTCAGTCTTTCACCCTCCATCCTCTCCACATGGCCAAACCACCTCAGTGTGTTCCTCATAACACTTCCTATCACATCCACATCCACACCACAACGCTCCTTTATATCCTCATTCGTCAGCCTGTCTCTCCATGTGACTCCACAGGCTCCTCTTAAATAACTCATTTCCACTGCTCTCACTCTTGATTTGTGTCCCTCCAACAATGTCCAAGCTTCACTTCCATACGTTAGAATTGGTATCACAATACTGTCATGTAGTAACTTTTTCACTTCCATGCTCACTTCCCTGTTTCTTATCACTGCTTTCAAAGAACCAGCAACCTTTCATCCCTGCTGTACTCTTTCAAGCACTTCACCCTCCAAACCTCCATCCTTACTCATCACACTACCCAAGTACTTAAACGTACTTCAACCTCGCTGTACATTCACTGACTTCACCTCTCTCAAAGACCATCACTTTACTCTTCCCTACATTCACCTTTAGATTCCGTTTCTTGCACAGTCTCCCAAACTCATCCACTAAGCCTTGCAGCTCCCCTTCCTCTTCACTCAACAACACAGTATCATCTGCAAACAACAGCACAGGGAGTTTCCAAACACTATCCTCTCTCACCAGGGCCACTCCAACATCCACTACCCTACCTTGTACCTCTTTTATTACCCCATCCATGAACAGATTGAACAACCATGAAGACATGACACATCCCTGTTTCAACCCAACCTCCAAAGAGAAAAATTCACTTAGTTCACCATCCACACGCACTGCAGCCATAGCACCATCATACATACTCTTCACAGCATTCAACAACTTTCCATCTACTCCATATATTCTTAATACTCTCCACAATCCTTGTCTATCCACCCTGTCATATGCTTTCTCCAAATCCATGAAAGCTGCATACAACTTCTTTCCCTTCTTTAGAAACTTTTCCACTAAAGATCTAAGAATGAATATCTGATCTACACAACCTCTTCTCTTCCTAAAGCCTCCCTCTTCTTCTCCAACTAATTCCTCTGTTCTTTCTCTGACTCTGTCAATAAGTATCCAACCATACACTTTTCCTGTTATACTAAGAAGACAAATGCCCCTATGATTACCACACACTTCTTTTTCCCCTTTTCCTTTGTACAAGGGAATAATTATACCTGACTTCCAATCCTCCGGGACTCTACCTTCCTCCCAGGCCAGTCTGCACATCTTCCACATCCATTCTACTATCTCTCCTCCATGCTTCAGCATTTCACCACACACTCCATCAGTTCGTAGGGCTTTCCCCAATTTAACTTATATATATATATATATATATATATATATATATATATATATATATATATATATATATATATATATATATATATATACATATATATATATATATATATATATATATATATATATATATATATATATATATATATATATAATAAAATTCATTAGTTTACAGTTACGTAAACAACACGATACCCTAACACATTATGCCTGTAATATCTATTGCTTATGTTTGTAATACGTAGTGTAATACGTAATTCATGGCCGATTTACGATATATTCTACATCTTAATTATGACTCGCAAAATGAACAATCTTAGCAGTAATTCAATCACCTAATGGGTGCAAAGAGCAAAATACTTCCACTATAAAGTTTCCTTAATTGATACCATAATGAAGGCAACAGAAACAGGCAATTTTAGAAAACAAATGTATAACCTGCAATTATTCCTCCTCCACCAGCAATGCATTCATCCATAGGACGTTGATTTTTTTTTTTTCTCGTCAGTGAAGACGGCTCGTCCCCAGTACTCCAAATCATGCTGGACATGCTGCTCTGCGAACCTCATCCTCACTTCGCGTTGGCGTTCAGTTAATTGTCTTTTCGTAGGTGTCCGGTGATGCATATATACCACTTTCGTGCAAGCGATGTCTCTCGGTGCGGGGAGTCACGTCCAGCTGCAATGTCTCTGTTACTGATAAAGCATTTGTAAAAGGGTTGTGACGAACTGTTTCTAGTGCTTCCGAATCTTGCTCTGGTGTGGTTTTGCGTCCTGTTCTTCCCCTGGGGAGGTCACGTAAATCGCCTCTTTCCTCCCATCTTCTCAACCATAACCTTACCGTTGTTTTAGAAATGCCAAGGTCTGCTGCAATTTCACGTAAGCTTCTGCCACTCTCATTCTTACAATTCGACCCCTCAGTGAGTTTCTTTCCTGCTGCCTATTCTTCTTGTCTCGTTGCACTCCGTTCATAGCTTCTAAGTTCCGTCAATACTTTGGTTATAGCACAGCCACCACGCTTCTGGTCTTGCGGTGTGCGGCTGTTCTGACGTCAAGACATTATACTGACACCATCTGTTGCCTGATAAGCAATTCTGTCGAAGATGTTGTGAATCGGGTAACAACTGTGTTTCGTGTAATATTTCTGGACAAAGTTACAGTGGTAGCATTACAAGGCTGTCAGTGACTGCCTAACTAAATATTTACTGTGTCATTCTTTATTATATTCCTCCTGTTTTGCATGACTGAGTGGTAATAGACATTTGAGTGACATGTGTGGGTGTAATGTTCTCATCAGTGTCCATACTGAAGCTTACCCAAACACTGCACTACTTCCGGGAACCACAACCCGGCACTAGGTATTGCCTTTCCTAATATTAACATCACATTAGCTGTGCTGTGTGAAATGTTACGGGACCTGTTAATTACAAGAGCCAGTGCATCGACAGTATTTCACAACGGGGGTCTTGGCTTTGTAAGAGCGGACCTTTGGTACAAAGGATGTTGCACTGGAGGATGCCTGGATGGATGCACTAGTTCATATGATTTGATGTTCTAGTTTACAGCTATTACTATGGACTGACATCTGTGCACATTTCCATATCAACTGTATTCGTAATGACTGCCAGCACTCTGTTGTTACACTTATTATATAACCATAACCGTTATATCACAATAACAGTTACAAGCGTTTTATTCGTGTTTTATATCATGTTACAATAAAAAGGTGTTCGGCTGTCATCACTAAATTTGGACATGGTATGATATGGGTTCAAAATACATGGTATTACAGTGACTTCGTTCTTGAAATTAAAACTAATGGACTGTATATTTATGGGAGGGAACAATATGTTAGGTCAAGGAAAGTCTGAGTCGGTGGGTGGGTGGAGATGTGGCTGGTTGGTGGTGAAGGGTGGCCAACCTTTCCGATTCCTTACGTTTACGCATCCAGAGCACGTTTAATATCCTGCGTTTTTTTTTATTTCTATTTATATACTTTAGGGGTGTTACAGATATAACTTGTGATTAACATCACTCAGTTACCAGATATTTACCCGTATAATTCGGTTCTGTTTCGCTTCTTCACTATGGCCACCTACCAACGTTTGGTAAGCCTGACATTTGTATGTTGCCAGGGCTACTGTTTTGACGTATTCATAATACAATCACACTTTAATGAGTGGGGATATGGAATGGGATCCAGCATCATACAATAAATATTTAAAGGTTATAGGTGTAAAATCGTTTACATTTATCCTATATTAACCAACATAAATGCAACCAAACGTATGTTACCCACCACAAACTCAGTCCAAGTTACCAGCAGTTCCAGAGATCATTCATAAAACGCAACATCCTACTACAGTTCGTTGCCAAACAGCACAAGGCAGATACTAAGTGGTTCAGGATCGGGTGTCCGCAATAGTACATTCCCTTCCTCCAGTTAAACACCCCATGTAAGTCTTCCCTTACTCTACGCCTTTCTGTTAAGTACAAATTTAGTCGTTTCAGTCTGTCTTCATATGGAAAGTGCCGAACTTCATGTATCATTTTTGTCATACGTCTGTGTACATTTTCTAGCGAATTGATATTGTTACGGAACAGAGAAAGATAATGTACACTTTAAGTGAGAATACGAAGAGTCACTACTGTCCTGTAAAGTTCCAGGTTCCAAACAAAAGAGTTAGGTAAAATTACAAGTTAAAGTTTAATGCACAAACTAACAACAAAACATTCAGGACTCATAAGGATAATGTAATGGCAAAAACAGGTTAAATATATGGTTAACTGCAATAGCCTCTATTAACACGAAATTAGCAAGAGTAAAGTTATCTAAGTCAGCCCTGATAAAATGAGATACCAGATAATACTCAGTGAATGCCAGATAAATAATTACAGGTACAAACTATTATCAAAAATGACTGACATAAAGAACCCCACACGAATTACAAAAACTTCACTAGGCCTACAAATTAAACTTATGCTATACAGTACAAGAAAAAATGCAATAACAGTTATACTCAAATTACACACAGCTGCTAGATGGTTGGAGACTTCTTGAGCACTCACAATAATAATATCTGTACAGGGGAGGACAGAGATGTGAACAAAATGAGGAGCAGATCTAAGTGGCAATGATGCAGAGACTGAGCTCATTATATAGGAGCCAGGAGAGCTTGATACAACTTGTAATAAGGACGCGCAAATGAAGCGATGGGGACAAACGGTCGACAATCCCGCACTGAATAACAGAAAGGACGACTTACTCTACTATAACGGTAGAAGGGGGGGACTGAGGCAGAACACGCTCGTGATCAAACATGCAGCAACTGTGCGTTAAAATTAGACAAAGGATGATGAAATCATAGGCTATGTAACACCTCCCCACAAAGAAAAAAGAAATTTACAAAGGAAATTTCTTATTACTCTAAAACAATCTGTACATGGCATTACAGAACATGCAAATGTCTTTCCTAATGTTACAAAACATGAGATCTCCCTAGCACGTTCAGTCATAGGTACTTGCCAGTATCCCTTTAACAAATCAAACTTACTTATGTACCTAGCCTTTCCGATCTTGTCTATGCAATCTTCCACATGAGGGAGAGGGTAAGTGTCTGTTTTAGTTATCTGATTAACACGTCTGTAGTCGATGCAAAGCCTCTGTGACCCACCTGGCTTAGGGACTAGAGTCACAGGAGAACTCCACTCGCTCTGACAGGGCTCAATCATCTTGTGGTCCAACAGGTAGTCAAGCTCCTTCTGGATGAGAGGAACTTTCACTGGGTTCACACGGTAAGGAGGCAATTTAATTGGCTTTGCATCTCCAACATCGACATCATGCATCAACACAGTGGTTCTTCCTGGAGTGGCACGGAACACTTGCGGGTACTCCTGCAGTAATGCCAAAAACTCCTGCCTTTCCTTGGGAGGTAGATGAGAAAGCTTAGTCTGGAGATAATTCATGATATCAGGATTCTTCCCCAAACTATCACTCAGGCTCATACTGCATGGGAGAGCTTCACTTGCAGACTCGGGTGGAACAGCTACAGTGCAGACTGGATTATTTTCGTCCCGCCTGTGATATAACTTTAGCATGTTGATGTGACATAGTTGCTTGCTCTTTCTACGATCTGGTGCGGCGATGACATAGCTGACATCACTGAGTTTCTTCTCCACGAAATAAGGGCCACTAAACTTGGCTTGAAGAGGTTGCCCATGAACTGGTAGCAGAATCAAAGCCTGATCTCCTGGCTGAAAGTGGCGTAACCTGGACTTCTTATCATACCAAGTCTTCATCTTCTCCTGAGCAGCTCCTAAATTCTCTCTCGCCAGCTGTAAAGCAGTGGACAGCCGTTCTTTGAAATTCATCACATACTCCAGCAGGTTGACGTCATCTTCCTCCGACAGCCAGCATTCCTTGAGTAACTTAAGGGGTCCTCTTACTTCATGGCCAAACAGTAGTTCAAAAGGTGAGAAGCCCAGTGATTCATTTGGAGATTCTCTTGCAGCAAACACAACGAATGGAAGACCTTTATCCCAGTCTTTCTGATGTTCCAAACAGTATTTCTTGAGCATCGATTTGAGTGTTTGATGATATCTCTCCAACGCTCCTTGGGTCTGGGGATGGTAAGCTGAAGACGTGATCTGAGTGATGCCCAACTCTTTCAGAGACTGCTTGAAAACATTTGACATGAAATTACTCCCCCGGTCTGACTGTACCTCCTTAGGCAGACCAAACTTTGTGAAGAACCCCAGCATTTCCTTAACCACGTTCTTTGCTGAGATGTTTCTAAGTGGAATGGCTTCAGGATAACGAGTAGCCATGTCAATCATGGTCAACACATAAGAAAATCCTGAAGAAGTCTTAGGAAGAGGGCCCACAATATCCACCAACACACGGGTGAAAGGCGCCTCAAAAGGAGGAATGGGAACTAGAGGTGCAACCTTTTCGGTCTGATTACACTTCCCCACAACTTGACAGGTGTAACAAGACTTACAATACCAGGAAACATCCCTGAAGATACCTGGCCAGTAGAAGTGTTTCAAAATGCGTGCCACAGTCTTCCTCACTCCAAGGATTCCTGCCAAACTGGAATCATGAGCCACTCGAATGATATCCTGCCTACAAACACGAGGGATGACAACTTGATGTACAACCTCCCATTCACAGTCGGCTGATGCTGTTGGGGGTCTCCACTTCCTCATAAGTACTCCTGACTTTACATAATTACAAGTAGAAGCACCAGCTGACTCTTCCTCACTGCAAGCAGAGTTAGCTAGACCTTTCAACTCAGGGTCAGCAACCTGCAACTCAACCAACTCTTGACGAGACAAATTATCAACACTACGGGGTACTGCCTCATCTGGTGAGTGGTCCAAATTAGCAAGAAAAGTGTCAGCTAGGATAACATCATCATCATCATTATCCTCTAAATCACCAGTAACTTTAGACTTAGCCCTAGTGACAGCACATGCAGGGAACACATCAGGGACATCACAATCCTGGGTCGCAGCCACTGGCTCACTAGACAACTGAGGAGCTGGACACACTTGACTTCCACCAATATCATTTCCAAGTAAGAAAGTTACACCTGACATTGGGAGTGTCTCAACCAACCCAACCATAACAGAACCATTAACAAAACCAGATTCTAAATTCACTCTGCACAGAGGAACAGAGAAGTAATTATTCCCTACACCTTGTAAGATTACAGTTTCATCAGAGGAATTAACATTAGAGCCTAGAACACTGGTCAGCATAAGGGATTGGCAAGCACCTGTATCACGATATATTTTAACTGATTTCCTGTCATTACTGTCCAGAGGACTGACAAAACCATCAGACAGGAAATTAGCACATGAACTCTTGAGAGTGTCACCCACGTTACTGCTCAAAAGAGGAGCTCCATCATGAGAATTTAAGTTACCCCTCAAAGCAGGTTCAGTTAACTCAGTTAAAGAATTCTGGGAACTCTCAAGAGTGGACACTAGACCAATTGACTGAATATTTAAAGACTCCTTTTTGTTCACATCACGCTGTCTTCTGAAACATCTCTCCGTAGTATGACCAAGCTTACTACAATAAGTACATTTACTTTTCTGAAAACTAGAGGTGGAGCTGGTATTTACTTCCTGAGAAACATCATCCTTATTCTCTTTCCTGTTACCTGTACTCTGAGTAGAGGCAACGTACTGACTCTCAGCTTTCCTTTTTCCTCTAAAATATCTCTTGTGAGTGAGAACATATTCATCAGCTAAAACTGCAGCATCAGACAAATTATCTATTCTTTTCTCATCAAGATATAGGCTTACATCCTTACTAATACACCTTTTGAAATCCTCCAGCAAAATCATCTGCTTAAATTTACCAAAATCAGAATCCACATTCTTAGAATTTAACCACTGCTCTAACAAATCTTCTTTGATTCTTGCATACTCAACATGGGATTGCTTATCTTGCTTGTAAGTTGTCCTAAATTTTACTCTATAAGCTTCAGGAACAAGCTCATAGGCCTTAAGAATCAAGCTCTTTACTACATCATAATTATCAGACTGATCCTGAGGCAAAGATGCATAAGTTACTTGAGCTTTACCGGTGAGAACAGTTTGAAGGAGTACTGGCCAATACTCCTTAGGCCAATTAAAACCTGTAGCTACCCTCTCAAACAACTGAAAATACTTTGTTAAATCAGATTCATTAAAAGGAGGGACAAGTTTAACATTTTTAGCCACATCAAAATCATCAGAGCTAGATGATCCAGTTCCACATTGTTTCATGCGATACTCATGGTCTGCCTGAATCCTAGCAAGTTCAACTTGTGCGTGAAACTCAGCCTCCTTAGCACGGGCCTCCTGCAGGGCTAGCTGTAACTTAGCTAATTCAATCTGCGTTTGCTCATTTGGAGGAGTTACATTAAACAAGCTTTCATTAATCATGTCAACAATTTGATCTTTAGAATGATGAGAGCGAACAACAATTCCCAATTGTTGAGCAACAAGCTTAAGTTCATTCTTTGTTCTGTTTTCTATATCACACACTGTTTGCACATTTGACAAAAAATCTTTGGCTTCATCAAGTGTAGAAATAGTAGCCATCATGAATATATCACAGTCACAAAATATCAAACAATATCCTTATGATAATATCCTGAATATCCTGATATGAGGTCGCCAAATTTATGTTACGGAACAGAGAAAGATAATGTACACTTTAAGTGAGAATACGAAGAGTCACTACTGTCCCGTAAAGTTCCAGGTTCCAAACAAAAGAGTTAGGTAAAATTACAAGTTAAAGTTTAATGCACAAACTAACAACAAAACATTCAGGACTCATAAGGATAATGTAATGGCAAAAACAGGTTAAATATATGGTTAACTGCAATAGCCTCTATTAACACGAAATTAGCAAGAGTAAATTTATCTAAGTCAGCCCTGATAAAATGAGATACCAGATAATACTCAGTGAATGCCAGATAAATAATTACAGGTACAAACTATTATCAAAAATGACTGACATAAAGAACCCCACACGAATTACAAAAACTTCACTAGGCCTACAAATTAAACTTATGCTATACAGTACAAGAAAAAATGCAATAACAGTTATACTCAAATTACACACAGCTGCTAGATGGTTGGAGACTTCTTGAGCACTCACAATAATAATATCTGTACAGGGGAGGACAGAGATGTGAACAAAATGAGGAGCAGATCTAAGTGGCAATGATGCAGAGACTGAGCTCATTATATAGGAGCCAGGAGAGCTTGATACAACTTGTAATAAGGACGCGCAAATGAAGCGATGGGGACAAACGGTCGACAATCCCGCACTGAATAACAGAAAGGACGACTTACTCTACTATAACGGTAGAAGGGGGGGACTGAGGCAGAACACGCTCGTGATCAAACATGCAGCAACTGTGCGTTAAAATTAGACAAAGGATGATGAAATCATAGGCTATGTAACAATATCCATCCTCTAGTAGGAGCATCAAAACTGCCCAACATAGTCTAAGTGTAGCCTTATTGATGCTAGACAAAATTACAATATTACTTTAAATGTCTAACTGCTCATGTTGCACGAAATATCTCCCAGAATCCTACTCTTCATTTTATTGCATTAATACACCGTTGCCTTGGTTTAAAGGTCTCTTACAAACCATACTTTCTTATCTCTTTTGCATTCGAATTTTTAAATTTCTGTATAATCTAAGTTATATTTAGTGTCTGCAGTTGTCTTGCTCACATTAAGACCTTTTCATCTTTCCACGACGAATTCCATTTGCCAGTGTTTAGACTATCTGGGCGATATATCGAGATCTTCTTGAAGGTTAACACAGTCATAACTTGAGTTAATGATGCTTTTTATTTTTGTGTCATTGGCAAATTTGTGAATACTGCTAGTGATTCCTAACTCTAGGTCATTTGCACATGTAGTAGATAAAAAGGGACCGAGTATTCATCCCTGTGGTACACCACCAGTTACTAATCCCCAGTCCTACTTAGTACATTTAAACTCTGTTTTCGTCCCATCAGCCAGGATTCTATTCACTATACTGTAAGATATCGTCATCCATATCGTGTGCTCGAACCTTCATAACCTTTCGTGTGGAACCCTATCAAAAGCTTTCCTAAAGTCCAGTTAAATATGTCGTAAGATTTATCGCTGTCAACTGCCTCATAGACATCCAATAATAATGATAAGTTTGTGAGGCAGGATCATCCTTGTATAAATCCGTGTTGACTTTCCTTTATGAGTTTAGATATTGCTAGGCGCTACTCACTGACTATATTTGCTAAAACTGACTTTAACATTTTCCAACTATTGACGCTAGACTTATCGGAGGATAAGTAGACGTAACTGATTCATCGCCCTTTTTATAAATGGGTACTACTTTCACTGCGTTCGAATTCACTGGGTGGCGGGGAACAGTCTGCCCCATTAGTTTCGTCTGTCAGCCTCACACGTTCATCTCTGCTTCACTTCTGCCTCACCTACTTAGCTTTTAACAAACCTGCAACACCATTGTCGCACCTTCCTCACCTGCTTCACCTTCTTCCTTAACTTCCTCACCTCTGTCTCACTTGTTTTACTTCTGACTGACCTTCCTCACCTCTACTTCTGCTGCCTCACCTCTCCCTCACCCTTCTCACCTCTACCCCACTTGCCTGACCTGTTTCACGTCTGCCTTTACTGCCTCACCTCTGCCTTGCCTTCAACCTGCCTCACGTCCCCCTCGCTTGCCTCATCCGCCTCTCCTCTTCCTCACCTCTTCATCACTTGGCTGACCTCTGCCTCACTTGCATTACTCTTTCCTCACCTGCCTGACCTGTGCATCATCAACCATACCTCTGACAAACCTCTACCCCAACTTCCTCACCTAAGGCTGCGTTCACACCAAGCAATTCGATTCGATTCAATTCATGGAGAATCATTTGATTCGATTCATTTTGAATCAGCGCCGTTCATACCGACAGAATCAAACTGTCAGAATGAACAGGGAGTAGTGCAAAGGCTGACTTGAACTAGGATGGACGTAGACGCTCTTGTTGAAATAGAGGTGTTGCTGTGGCTGAGGCGGCGTAGGCGTAGGCGTCCAAGAAGAATATGGGTGCATGAAATTAATGCAAAAAGACCTGATTTTGGGAGTTTCGGACACTTGTTCCCAGATTTGATAAACAATTCAGACAAGTTTTATGATTATTTTAGGATGACCACTGAACAGTTTAAAATGCTAGTGGAGTTGACTGCATCCAACATAAGAAAACAGAATACTAATTACCGACGTGCAGTTGGAGTTGAAGAAAGGATTGCCATTTACCTTAGGTAAGAAGTGAACTGTTAAAAAGTCTGAAAGTTGGGAGAAGTAGTGTTTCATGCAGTATAAAAGACATCTTTTATTTCTGGTTATGAATACTGAATACATTAAGAAAACATATCTTTTATTTCTGGTTGTGCATAGAGTAAAAATAAGTATAAATTCTTTGTTTCTGGTTGTGAATATATTAAGAAAATAGACATCCTTTATTTATGGCTGTGAATACAGTAAAAAAATAGACATCCTTCATTTATGACTGAATAGAGTAAAAAAATAGACATAATATGTTTATCGTTGTGAATGCACCAAAATCATTGTTCCACTTTTTAGCATCATAAATAGCACGTCGATCTCTCACTAAATTTATCAGGACGTCCGGTAGCATGGTGCTCACTCCTCCACTGAATCGCCGTGACTGATGAAAAAATGGACCATCGCGCATCAGTGATTCTGAATCGCCTTGAATCGCCATGATTTGAATTGAATTGATTCGCTTGGTGTGAACAGTTCCTATAGGAATTAACATGTCGCATCAAGACGAATCATGAATCGATATGATTCTCCATGAATTGAATCGAATCGAATCGCTTGGTGTGAACGCAGCCTAAGACTCAACTGGCGTACTGATGACTCACCGGCTTTGTCCATCTGTCTTGCCTTTGTCTTATCTTCCTCAAATCTCCCTCATCTGCCTCACCTTTTCCTCATGCATGTCTTAGCTCTACTCCATCTGTGTCTTACTTCTACCCCACCAGCATTTTATCTCTGCCCCACCTGTGTCTTACTTCTGCCCCACTTCAGTCTTACCGGTACCTCTGCCCCACCTCAGTCTTACCTCTGCCTCACCTGTCTTACCTCTAACCCACCTGTGTCTTACCTCTACTCCGCCTATGTCTTACCTTTACCCCACCTGTGTCTTACCTCTTCCCCGCCTGTGTCTTATCTTTGGCCCACCTTTGTCTTACCTCTACCCCACGTGTCTTACCTCTGCCCCACCTGTGTCTTAAGTCTGCTTTACCTGTGTTTTACCTCTGCCCCACCTGTGTCTTAAGTCTGCCTCACCTGTGTTTTACCTCTACCCCGCTTGTGTCTTAAGTTCTGCCTCACCTGTGTTTTACCTCTGCCCCGCCTAAGGCTTACTTTTACCTTACCTACTTGTGAT
>NC_137056.1:27017973-27047973 GCF_032717465.1 Coenobita brevimanus | reverse complement strand
ACTCTATTTTGGTGTAACGCTGACATCTCTCCAACTTGCATGCCGTCTTGTAACAATAGATTAACACTAGAATATGGTACTAATCACGAAAAAGTGCATCGTAAAGGCTGTAGAGTTGTGTTATTGTCTGCCACTGAATTACGTGAAATAAGCTGCAAAAGACCGAAAGTCCGGGTCAAGTTAGTGTAAAAGTGCTGTAGTGTGTGCGTGGTGGTATACCGGCCTAGACACACTTGTTAATTCCAGGCTGACATAAACTGAAGCCGGTCTCCTGCTGGTCTAGACAGGCCAGGTGAGAAGCTTTACTGACATAAATCACCTTGGAGGTCGACGTAGTGTAGTCACACCGTCCTTCACGATATTCCTTGGCTCTGTGACGTATATACATACTGACACACAAACATGGCCATTAAAACGCTTCTGCTTTTATATGCATTACTCCTCCCATAGATATCCCTTCCCAGTTGATACTTTGCCAGCATAGGAATGTTCAGTTCTGGCTATTACCCTCGTTCCCTCCAGTCCTGCAATAGACTTCAGTCTTTGATTTGCATACCTGAGGTCAGTATCACTCGCATACCTGAGGTTACCTAAGGTCAGTCTCACTCACATACTGGAGGTCAGTCTCACTCGCATACTTGTCAGTCTCACTTGCACTCTGGAGGTGAGTCTGACTCTCATACTTGTCAGTCTCACTCACGTACCTGTCAGTCTCACTCACATATGTCAGCCTCACTCGCATACCTGAGGTCAATCTTACCCGCATAACAGAGGTCAGTCTCACTCGCATACCTGGAGTGAGTCTCATTTGCATACTGGTCAGTCTCACGCACATACTTGTCAGTCTCACTCACATACTTGTCAGTCTCACTCGCATAATTGTCAGTCTCACTTACATACCTGTCAGTCTCACTCGCATAATTGTCAGTCTCACTCGCATACCTGTCAGTCTCACTCACATACTTGTCAGTCTCACTCACATACTTGTCAGTCTCACTCACATACTTGTCAGTCTCACTCGCATACCTGAGGTCAGTGTCACTTGCATACCGGAGGTCAGTGTCACTTGCATACCGGAGGTCAGTCTCACTCGCATACCTGAGCTGAGTCTCACTCGCATACCTGAGCTGAGTCTCACTCGCATACTTGTCAGTCTCACTCGCATACCTGAGATCAGTCTCACTAGTATACCTGAGATCAGTCTCACTAGTATACCTGAGATCAGTCTCACTCGCATAACTGAGGTCAGTCTCACTCACATACCTGAGGTCAGTCTCATTCACATACCTGAGGTCAATCTTACTCACATACCTGAGGTTGATCTTACTCGCATACCTGAGGTCAGTTTTACTCACATACCTGTGGTCAGTCTCACTCGCATACCTGTCAGTGTCACTCACATACCTGAGGTCAGTCTCACTCGCATACCTGTCAGTGTCACTCGCATACCTGTGGTCAGTCTCACTCGCATACTTGAGGTCAGTCTCACTCGCATACCTGTGGTCAGTCTCACTCGCATACTTGAGGTCAGTCTCACTCGCATACCTGTGGTCAGTCTCACTCGCATACCTGAGGTCAGTCTCACTCGCATACCTGTGGTCAGTCTCACTCGCATACCTGTGGTCAGTCTCACTCGCATACCTGTGGTCAGTCTCACTGGCTTACCTGTCAGTTTCACTCACATACCTGAGGAGTCTCACTCACCTATCTGGGGTCAGTCTCACTCGCATAGGTTACGTGAGATCAGTCTCTTCATACGTTTTGACTGGCGCTCCTGATTTACTTACCTGTATCCGTCTGTTGAGAAAACTGTGTCAGTGAGTCGTAGTGTCCTGTGATATTAGTGTTGTGCTACTGTGTTCTGCAGATGTGTTAAACAGGGTGTATTTTAGTGTTACAGTGCGTGGGTAAAGTGCTTTGAAAGTGCCGATAGCTAGTGTTTGTGAGATTTTACTTGTGTTGAGATCTAGTGCGTGAATTTTACCTTGTGCGTGAACTAGTGAGTGAGATGGCTTCCGCACTGAAGATGAATGTTTTCAGTGCTACTTTTGAGAAAAGCTACCTTGATTTAATGGAAAAATTTCTAAAATTAAAGCAGGAAAAGTGAAGGTTGAGTTGAAAGAGTTGCTAGGAATTACCTGAGACAAATGATGAGAGGAAGGCTGTAGGATGGAAACTTGTGATTAAGAGTGCAACTAAGTTCAGTCTTAAAAAAGCAAAAGAGTGTAAGGTGTAAGAACCCATTCAATGCTTTGTGTGTTGGGTGCAATGGAAAGAACATCTACTATACAAAGGGCACATTCTGTCTGTCTGTTTGTTCATGAAGTACTCCCTCAATTTTCATTTTACCTGGCCTTAACCTACGTATTTGGAATCCTTTGACCCAAGGAATTTTTTTAGGGGGGTCAAAATTCAGAGCTGGATCATATGAGGTCACTGGTTGAGTGTTCACCTTTTTTGGCCCGGGCAACGCCGGGTACCCCTGCAGCCCAATATTTGGCATGGAGACTCACATGACCTCAAGTTCGGACATAGGCTATGTGAGGCTGACTCCGAGGTCATTTAAGGTCGCCGTTCGGAGGTCATTTTTGGTCACCGGGTGATAGTAAACAAGTATGCACAAATACTGTGCGTTAGTCTGTGAAAGCTGAAAAAGAAAGTTCCTGGACCTCTTATAATCCCTCTTCAAAAGCATGAGAGGTAAATGGTCTTTCTGGAGTAGAAAGAAAGACTGAACTAGAACAAATAAGATTGGAGTGTTCGTCTTTTTGTTCTTATGACCCAAGGAAGGTTTTAAGACCAAAAAGACCGATGGTCTGAGGGAGGGGGGCAGAGTAGTAAGAGTCAGAGAAATATGGAGGAGGAACAAGAGAAGGATGAAGGAGAGAGAGAGAGAGAGAAAGAGAGAGAGAGAGAGAGAGACAGACAGACAGACAGACAGACAGACAGAGACAGAGAGATGGGGGGGAAGGGACAGGGGGAGGAAGATAAAGAACGAGGGGGAGGGGGAATGCTGGGTACCCTGCTAGTTAGTTATATATATGGAGTGTGCAGGGTCTAGCAGTAGTCTGGGCGGTGCCGGACTATCTCGACCAGTGCTTGGGGCTACACGAGTAAGAAAATAAGAAAAATTTTGTTCTGTTTGGAGACTCTCAGGTAGGTATTTAGACAGAGCTCTCTATACTTCTCGTAAAAAGTATGTGTCTTCCCGGTGCCAAGGTAGGGAAAGTACTGGGTGAGACTGACATGATGGATGACAGTGCAGATAACCCTATTGTCTGTATCAGTGTCGGTGGAAATGATGTTGGCATGCATAGGAGTGAGATACTGTGGCAGCAGTATAAAAAAATGTTAGGCAAAGTTTGGAGGAAGAGTAAGAGCCTTGTTGTCCTCGGAGTTCTCCCGATATGAGGAGTTGGTAGGGAATGGATATCCACAGCATTAGGACTAGACTGTCGCCTGAACGGGTCTTGCAAAACCATGCAATATCATTCCCTGACAACTGGGACACGTTCTATGAATGCAACGCTAAGTACAGCAGGGATGGAATATAGCTTAGTAGGCGGGGGGTTTCTACTTCAGCTTAGTCAGTATGTAGGGAGTCGGAGATTTTTTTTTTTTTTTTTTTGAGTAAAGTGTAAGATGCCCAATAAGATGTAGCAAATTCGATCAGGGAGAGATATAAGGAAAAGAGGAATAAAGCGAGAAGGGCTGTGCGTGATGCTAAAGTGGCAGCAGATGAGAGGTGGGGTAGGCGGCTGACAGAGAATTTTCAACAGAATAAGAAAATGTTTTGGAAGGAGGTGAAAAGGGTGCGAAAGGGAGAGTCTGGGAAGGAAGAACGAGTAAAAGCAGAGGATGGAAGGATGTTGAGATGGATGCAGTAAGGAAGAGATGGGCAGAGTATTTTGAAAGATTGTTAAATGTAGAGGAGGAAAGGGTGGCTGATATTGTGGCGGATGGAAGGGTGCAAGGAATAAATGTGTTGGGAGAGTTGAATGATTCTTTGATCACGAAGGAGGAAGTGGAGAAGACAGTAAAGGAGATGAAAGGGAAAGCAGCAGGTATGGATGGGTGTGCTGTGGAATGCCTGAAGAGTGGTGGAGTGACTATTGTTGACTGGTTAGTAAGATTGTTGAATGTGTGCTTTGAGAAAGGTATGGTGCCAGTTGACTGGGCAAGTGCTTGTGTGGTCCCGTTGTATAAAGGCAAGGGTGATAAGTATGAATGTACTAGCTTTAGGGATATAAGTCTGTTGAGTGTTGTAGGTAAGGTGTATGGTAGAGTGTTAATTATGAGAGTTAGAGAGGGTACAGAGGGAGTGATTGGTGATGAGCAGTGTGGCTTTAGGAGAGGGAGGGGATGCGTTGATCAGGTGTTTGCTGTGAGACAAGTGTGTGAAAAGTATTTTGCGAAAGGCAAGGATGTGTTTTGGGCATTTATGGATTTAGAGAAAGCGTATGATAGAATTGATAGGGAGGCTTTGTGGACTGTTTTAAGATTGTATGAACTTGATGGTAGGTTACTAAAAGGGGTGAAAAGTTTTTATGTAAATAGTAGAGCGTGTGTAAGAGTAGGAAATGCTGTAAGTGATTGGTTTCCCGTGAGAGTGGGGCTGTGACAGGGATGTGTGATGTCGCCTTGGTTGTTTAATATTTAAATGGATGGTGTTGTAAGGGAGGTGAATGCAAGAGTTTTAGGTGGAGGTCTGAGTCTGCTGAATGTTGATGGTGGAGAGTGGAATCTGAAGCAGCTGCTGTTTGCAGATGATACTGCACTGGTGACTGATTCAGAGGAGAGATTGAGACAGTTGGTAGAGGAGTTTGGAAGGGTGTGTGAAAGGAGGAAATTGAAAGTAAATGAGAATAAGAGTAAAGTGATGAAGTGTACGAGGTTGATAGATGGTAGGGGGATGAATATAGTTTTGAATGGTGACTTGTTTGAGGAGGTAGATTGTTTTAAATATCTAGGGTCACATGTTGCTGTGGATGGAAGAATAGATGCAGAAGTGAAGTTTAGAATAAATGAAGTAGGAAAGGTGCCGGGAGGAATGAAAAAAGTGTTTCAATGTCGTTCGCTTAGAATAGATGTAAAGAGAAGGCTGTATGAGGGTGTTGTGGTACCGACTGCGTTAAATGGGGCTGAAACATGGAATATGGGTGTAGCAGAGAGGAAAAGTTTGAATGTAATGGAGATGAGGTGTCTGAGGAGTATGTGTGGAGTGACGCGTATGGAACGGGTGCGAAATGATGAAGTGCGAAGGAGAACTGGAGTTGTTCGGGAGATGGCTGGTAGAGTTGAGCAGAGGGTGTTGCGATGGTTTGGACATATGGAGAGAATGGACAATGAGCGATTGGTGAAAAAGATAACTAGATCTGATGTGAGAGGTGTAAGGCTGAGAGGAAGACCACGAATAGGATGGATGGACAGTGTGAAGAGAGCGCTGGATGTGAGAGGGATGTCTGTTGAGCAAGGAAGAGTGGCTGTGCGTGACAGAAATAAATGGAGAGAAATTGTGAATGATTAAGTGATGACACAGCCCTGAGAGGATATTCTCCTGCATTGGGTCTGATCAGCTAGTCAGGTCAGGTGCGGGTAAGGGGATGGGTCTGTTATGATGTGGCAGGGGTAAACCAGTTCTGATGTCGGGCCCTGCTGCGGATGTCACTGATTGCATTGCACAGTTGACCCTTGTGCGGTGTGGTGCGGTGAGGATCTGTCCGTTCTCCCCTTTGGGGCTAAGATGCGAATGAATGTGTTTGAATGGATGAGTAAATGGGGAGTGTGTCGTCCTGTCTAGGCTACCTCCCTTTCCTTTGGGGAAGCAGCCTAGGTATATAGATAGATCGAGATAATCTTTAACATACGATTTAGGTAGATGTAAGCAAATATGCAAAAACAAGAAGGAAAGTACAGCCATTTGTGTAGATACATCCACTCGAGCATCTGAAATACAGATGATGATGATGGCATAGAAAATAACTATATTAGTGAAAGAAATAGTTTGCCCATTTAAAATCAAGAATAACGAAAGGAATATTTCCCAATGTAATGACTTAAGTGCTAGTAATAATTTTCAAATGTGTTATACCAATATTAGGAACTTAAGTAGGAAAATGGATGAACTGAAGGCTTTAATTAGTATGGAGAAGATAGATATTGCTGTTATTAGTGAAACGTGGGTGAATACAGTCGCAAATATTTGGCAGAATATCTGACCCAGGGATTTAAAATATTTTTCAATTTAACTGCTTGGGAAGAAAGATGGTGGGGTAGCCATTTACGTAAAAGATTATTTAAAATTGGTACAATAAAACACAAATTAAAATCAGTCAAGAAACTGGAAGCGTTTGGATTGAAATTAATAATAACGAGGAGAAATTAGCCTTAGAACGTATATATGAATCTCCAAAATTAAGCAGAGAATACAGCTAATACATTTGGGAGGAGATTGCGAAAGCAGCACAGTCCAGCCCTGTAATTATCATAGGGGACTTCAACATACCCAGGATAGACTGGCAGAGTCTGACAGGGGATGCTAACAAAAGAATTTCTACAAGTAGTGCAGGAAAATTTCTTTTATCAGTATGTCAAGGAGCCCATTACAAGTAATAATATACTAGATTGCTTTTATCTAATAGATAAGACATTATTAGTGATAAAGAAGTTGGCAGACGGCTTGGAAAAAGTGACCGTGAAGAAGTATAGTTCCTATTAAGTTGGAATGGCCGTTTTTTTTTTTTTTTTCAATTATTATTATTATTTTTTTTTTTGTGTGTGTGTACCCAGTTTTCGTCTTGGGAGTTTTGATGGATTAAGAGCTTCTTCCAGAATGGTAATCCAAGGGAGACTGGTTGCTTTCGGGAAAGTCAGCTTATCTTTGACACTCAGGTCATTGGTGAAGGACAGGATTAGGTGGGAGGGTACATTTGGTCACTCTGGTCACTGGGAAAGCTCAAGTCATAGGTGAGGGAAAGGATATAGGTGGCAATGAAGCTCAGGTCATGAAGATTAATTCTGGGCATTTACCATATGGTCTTTCAGTCTGTGAGAAATATGGTGATTTAGTAAATACTGTATGATAAACAGAGGCCAGGATAGATACAGTATATTCCACCAAAAGCATTCGTGCGCGTAGCACCCGTCTAACAGCAAACTCTCATCCCTTTTCTGTCCAGCTTTCTAATGCAAGAGTTAACCGTTACTCCTAGCCCTTCATTTATGCAACAGGTCAACTCTGGAACTGTCTCCCTATGTCTGTATTTCCTGCTTCCTATGATCTCCAGTCTTTCAAACGCAGTGTGTCCAGGCATCTCGAAATGATCGGATCTTGACTTTGGCTCTCTCTTGTATTTTGTTTTTCTCTTGGAAGGAACAGTTTTGCGCACTCATTTCCTTTGGTTCCTTCTTCCTCACTTAAAAAAAAAATAAATAAAAAAATAAATAAATATATATATATATAATTCAGAGCCGAGATGGTTAAACAGCAGAATAAAATCACTCATAGCCCCCCCCCCAAGAGAGAGAGAGAGGAGAGGAACACTTACATAACTGGTATGCGATTTTGAATAGCGAAGGAAAGAGGGAGATATGGAAAGCAGAACGAGGTTTTTAAATTAAGTTGCTTGACAATCGAAAGAAAACCCCAAGGGTTTTTCTTAGCTGTATTGTACAAAAAATATAGGATAAAACCTCCTAGAAATGAAACAGGTAACATTACCAGTGAAGATAAAGAAATATGCCCTATCCTAAATATTTCGTATTAGTATTTACCAAGGATAATCTAAACTTAATTCCTCAAACAACAGGTATTAACGATTGTAATACTAACAGTATCTTCTGTAAAATAACCATTAGTGAAGAGAATGTATTGAATAAAAAAAAACTTAAGCCACAAAAATCATCAGGCCTGGACAACATAATATGCAAAATTTTTAAAGGAAACCAAGGAAAGATTATTCTAGCCAAATACAACGTTATTTAATATCTCTATAAGTTCAGGAGACATTTCACAGGCATGGACAACAGCTAACGTGGTATCCATTCTTAAAGAGGGTGATAAATCAGTTGCGTCAAATTATCGTCTGATATGTTTAACATCAATAGTTGGTAAAATGCTAGTCAATTTTTGGGAAAAAAATAAAGGAGAGAGAGCACTTGCAAAGAGAATCTCATAAATGTGGAAATATGCAAGGACAATCCTGCCTCACAAACTCATCATTTTTCTCGGAGGTCTATTGGGTTGTAGATGGCGATGAAGCTTATGATATTATTTATCTTAATTTTGCTATTGCTTTAGAGAGAGTTCCACATGAGCAGTTAGGAAGATTCTATCACACGGTGTAGACGGCGATATCTTAAAATAGACTGAATCCTGGCTGAGGGGTCGAAAACAGAGTTTTAATAAATGGTATAAAGTCGGCCTGGGGATTAGTAACGTGCTGTGTACCGCAGGGGTCCGTACATGGTCCTCAATTATTTATTATATATGTAAATGATCTAGACTTACGAATCATCAGCAGTATTAGCAGCTTTGCTTGTGACACAAAAATAGGACGTATCATTAACTCAAATGACGACTGTGTTAACCTTTAAAAAAAAAAAAAAAAAAAAAAAAATCAATGTATTTTCCCAATGGTCTAGAAATTAACAAATGGAATTTTGCATTGAAAAACTTAAAATACCTAACGTGGGCAAGACCATTGTAGATATTTGATGCAACTTAAGTATTAAATTGTTAAATCGGAATGCGAGAGAGATCTAGGAGTCTTGGTTATTAAAGACCATAAACAAAAGCAACGTTATATAAATGTGAGAAATATAACAAATAGGGCCCTAGGATGGTTTTTCGCAAAGTGTAAGCAATAGGACATCTTAAGTAATACTGCAACTTTATCTGTCATTAGTAAGGCCACATTTAGACTATGCCTTGCAATTTTGGTGCGCATACTATAGAACGGTTATAAATTTGATAGAAAATGTACACAGAAGAATGATAAAATGATACATGATGTTCGGAGCTTTTCATATGAAGACAGGCTAGAAAGACTAAATTTACACTTGTTAGAATGGTGTAGAATAAGGAGAGAAAATTGAGGTGTTAAGTGGATGAAGAGAATAATTAAGGGAGATATTAGCAAGGTGCTTAAAGTGAGCATACAATAATCAATTCCGATTAAGTAAGGAAGCATGTATAAACTGATTTGGCAATAGAGTAGTGGAAGAATTGAATAAGCTACCTAGTTATGTAGGTGCTGCCCCTTCCATTGAGACTTTCAAGTATAGGCTAGATAAGCGTAGGACAAGTAAGGGTTGGATATAATAAATTTCTTAATAAGCCGTACTAATTCATCCTTACTCCATTTCAGGTTACAGTATGAGTCTCTTTTCTCCTTTCGCATTTTTCTGTAAAATGTCCACGATAGTTTCTTAGTTCTATGTGGTTTTCCTTCCCACTTTTTCATGCCGGTTACGGCTGGAGTGTTTGATGGGCTGGGGTGAGCCTTCCTCTTTACCATCCTTGTCTAATTCTAGCAGTTTAATCATTCTTCTAGGAGCTGCCTAGCTTGGGCCAACTAGCCACGGCTACTACAGTAATCCTCTTATGTTCTTGTGCACTGATACCAGTGCCGCCAAGGGGAGTAAGCCAGTCATCTACCCTTAAATGTACTGGGTTCCAAAACCTCGCAGGAGCAAACTGGAACTGGCTGTTATAGACTTTTTTTTTTTCATTGGTATTCTTTTGTTTAGACACGGAGTGATCTATTAGGTTAGAACACCTGCCTCAGAGTTTTGAAACCCTGAGCATCACCATAACCCTGTCCGGACAACGGCAGTATTTTATTCCATTTAATGGCGGGATGATTATTAAGCGAGAGTGGTGGCTGAGTGGATGGAAAGGTCCGTGCCTGGTATGAAAAGATTTCGATCACAGGATGGTGCAAAGAATACATTGTTGAATTTCTTTAAAGCAACACCCACTGACATGTCATAAAATCACCCCGGCTAGTACATACTGTATCCACCAGTCCTGAATAGACAGCTCTAGCATTTAGTTAGTGTGGATGGTGGGAATTAGTACCGAATTAGAGAACTGTGAAACTGTGTTATTTAGAATGCTGGTCCTAAAGGGATGAGCTGTAAAGCCCATGGTTAGAGATGGACACAAAGACAACAGGAGCCTGAGAGTCTTAATACCGCCGCATTTACCCGTTTCAGTGAAAGGACAACAGTAGTATTCTGCTCCAGATACGCCGGACAGTTTTATTCACCTAGGAGTAAGAGTCTGAATGTCAGTGTAGTAACTGACGTGTCATATGAAAAGCAAACCGCTAAATAAGATGTGCCAAGAAAATTTCAAAGTCCACAACAATACGTCTGTCTGTCTGTCTGTTTCTGTCTCTGTCTCTGTCTCTGTCTCTCTCTCTCTCTCTCTCTCTCATACGTTGCTGTCAGAGACTAATCAGTTAGTCTCCCCTGTTTTATCCATCCAGTTGTTTTCCTTCTTCCCCTTGCTCTCATTTTTCCACTTTCCTCCTCTTTATCACGTTCGCTCTGGTTGCCACTTTAACATTTTCACTCCTTTTCACGCATTTATTCCCATCTCCATCATTCTTGTTTAAATGTATTATAAATTTATTTACCTTTGCTCCTCGTACTTTTCTCGTGCATCTCCGTGCCTGTCTCTCATTGTTAATGTTTATCTTTCCATGTCTGTCTGTACATCTGTATCTGTCTGTCTATATAATATCTACCTGTCTAGTTCTATATCTATCTATCTATCTAACTATATCTATGTTTGTCTGTCTGACCGTCTGTCTTAACTATTTAACTATCTGTCAATCCATATATCTATCTATCTATCTATCTATGCCAATCTACTTGTGAACTTATTTAGCTCCTAGGGTGCGTCATATATATATATATATATATATATATATATATATATATATAGGGGAGACCGGGGCTAGTTGGCACACTTTTTACTTTTTAGGTGATGGAAGAAAAACTGCGAAAAATTTTGGCTTTTTATTGCTTTCACTGAAAAATAGAAACATTCCTCTTACATTTCATGAAATAAAAGCATGGTTTTCTGTTCAACCTAAAGCAGAGCATTCTTTAGAAAAAAAATTACTTAACTGTGCCAACATGCCCTATATACGGGGTAAGTTGGCACACACTATGGGGTAAATTGGCATATCACATATAAATAGCAAACTCGACCCATGTAATTGTTAGTATAGACACAGAGTATCCGTGAAGCTAAATTCCAGTAAGATCCAGTTCCGACGTAAAAAAAAAAATCTTAGTAAGGAAAGTAAGCAACTTTTTATTATAAAATAAATAAAAGTTCTTTCTTGTTTATTGAGATGAAAATAATTATTCTTCCAGATCATAATGGCATATAAGATAATTTAATCTAAATCATTATCTTAATCACAGTTATGGCATGTATAAAACAAATCATTATCGGTGCAATCTTCGTGGGCCAAGTTGCACACTCTACACTGGATCCACACTTCTCGTGGCTTGCTATGGGAAAAAGGCTCTATGCACAAAAAACAGAGAATGTCCTCTTTATCTCAGTTTTCCTCGTCAGCATGAACAAGTTTTGATTTCTGTTATTGCTTTTTCTTCTCCGTTTCTGATAATATGTTTCTTTTGGCTTTATGTGTTTTTTGTTCTGATTCCTTTTCAAGTGATTTTTCACTGGTGTCCATAAAGCTAAATAACAAATGAATCAAGATAAATATATCACAGAAACAATATAAATCAAATGTAATCTGAAAACAGAAAGGAATAAATAAAGCCAAGGTAATTCATATATAATATGGGGCAAGTTGGCACCGTGCCAATGTGTCCCATTTTCTTTGAGCCAACTTGCCCCATCCGTACCATTATTCTTAACAAACGATTTTCGCATACACTAAGAAATCTTGCATGATCTGTTTTCAAGGGTAAGCAGTCCTTAACCCTAAGTAAAATTATGGCTAAAATGAATATCATTCACCTATAACCAGACGCATGTTACAACAAACAATGTAAGGAAGTGAAAATTTACTTAGCAGCATCAAAATTGAACTTTTCCTCACTCCAGTCAGGTTATGCGACCTTCACGCGTGGCTGTTTGTTGATGACTGAGGATTCACCCGGTGATCATGTGGTGTGAGTAGCAAAGCTATCTAACGGTATTTAGTGGAATTATTTCAAATGTGCCAACTTACCCCTGTTGCCAACTTGCCCCGGTCTCCCATATATATATATATATACTTGTACATATGTAGGCATCTTTGAGCACACCCACTTGATGGGATACCTCCAATGTATAAATTTCACGTCGCTTGAGTAATGTTTACAAGTCTTGCAATTAAGTTAAAATTTCCATAACTTTACAACCAAAAACCATTTCCTTTAAATTCATTCCTAAAATAAATTAATTCCTAAGATACTTGATTGTCCACTTAATTTTACTATATTTTCGGTATACAATATTTGCATACATCTTTCACACTTTTCTTTACAGATATAGATTTATTTCGATGGCTATAACTAGATCTAGTTCAGAAATACTGCTGCTTGGTCAGCCGTTGGCTGAGTTTTCCGGAGTGAAGCGGCCAAGGTGTCGAGAGGTCTTACGATTCCTTTACCATCATAATGAAGAAACATCATTAGAGGCTTCACATCGAAACAAGTGGCAAAAATCTGGTGTAAAGCCAAGATTCCAGTTATTGATTACTGCCATCTTCTAGTAAAGGTTAGGAAGTTACATGCTGAGCACACGAAGTTGAAGAAAAGCAAAATAAGAAATTCTAGAAAAGCACAGGAAGACAGGAAACGGTTCCAAAAACATCTACATGGGCCTTTTTATATGTCCCACCGTGACTGACTGTGCCAGAATCAGAATTTTCTTATTACATTGCTCAGTGCCAACCTGGCCGACCAGGAATCATGACCGTAGTTGACAAAAACTGGTGCAATCGGGAAAGAGCAAAGGAAAAACAACAGGAGCAACATAAAAAACGGAAGACGAGATCCACAGAAGAAAATGCTGCCTTGGCTGCAAAGGTGGAGCTTGAACCTTCGTCTAGCCCCAGCAGTTCCGAGTCAGACAGTGAAGATTCATTCGTGCCATCACCTCTCCACGAATCAGAACCAGGATCTAGCAAACGGTCCGGACGTATTGCGGTTGTCAGTGGTCAGGTGGCTTCTGCACTTGACAGGACTCATGTCAGTGATAGGAGAGCAGCTAATACTCTTATACCTTTTGCATCCCATTTTGGCCATGATATGAATAAGCTCGCCATCAGCCCTTGCACTATCAGAAGGGAACGGAATGCTCATCGTACAGCTTTGGCTGCAGAACTAAGGCTAAAATATGTCTCAGTGTTCCCCTAACTCCTCACTGGAACAGTGAACTCAGGTCTGACTTGACTGGTCGGGATGTCGATGATCGTTTACCGATTTCGGTCTCAGGTGATGCAGTAACGAAATTTTTGGCGGTCCCCATACTCGATGGGAAAGCAGAACCGACGGGAGTGGTTATTGGAGCAGGCCTAAGGGAATGGAACATCGAGGATTGTATCAAGTCCCTGTGCACTGATACAACAGCAGTGAATACTGTAAGGAAAGCCGGAGTGTGCCTTAGGATTGAACTGATTCTACATCTGGCTTGCAGACATCACATTTTTGCGATTGTACTGGGGACAGTATTCAATTGCTTGGCTGTAGAAAAACCAGGAAGTCCAAACATTTATTTCTTTGTTGAAGTTAGGGAGTTCATGCCGAAGGCTCGTCCTGAATGATGAAAGAATGAGACTGGCTGTTTAACCTCGGCGAGACGACGTCTTAACGCTTGCTCAACAACAACTTCGCGTCTAGCAGCCTCGAAATGATTGCAAGGAACTACTTAAGTTAACTGTGGTGTTTTGGGGAGTAGTGTCTACTGGACGCCCTGCTGTTTCATTCAAGGCTCCAGGAGCAATCCATCAAGCCAGATGGATGGCGAAGGCCATTTATGCCTTAAAGCTGTGACTATTCAGGCACCAGTTTACTGAAGCGAGAGACCATCGCCAGCCCACCAGTCGCAGACAAAACCAGACGGACAATTTCTGGAACAGTATCGGCGACCTGTGTTTCTGTGTCATCCAGCACTACGTTCGAGCTCGGTTCACTGCTGACAATCCTTCCGCTGCTCCACGTATGGAGCAGCCGTTTGGTAAACACGTATGGTACTTGCTGGAAATGACAGTTGGGGTGTCAATTTTGACGAAGGTGTTTCTTTTGATGATAAAAGGAAAATACTTGCAAATATGGGCACAGTGCAGTCAAGACAGACCTTGCCACCGTGTTGCTCCTGCAGATGCAGCTGGAAGAACCCTACCAGAGTTGTTTACCACCAACACCAAGGAAATACTCACCACACCGGAAATTGGCTGTGAATTCCTATTGTACGATCCAGAGCAATGGCCGGAATCGGACTCCTACGTGGCTGGAAAGGCACGCATGGATAGCCTTATGGTAATCAACAATACTGCTGAGCGTGGAGTTTCGATGATCACAGAATTCACAAGCTCAAGAAGGACGAGAAAGGAGGATCATGTGCAATGCATGCTCCAGGTAGTCGAAGAGCACCCCTGACTATACCCCAAAACAGCTAATACAGGGACTTGCTAAAGTAGGACAGTTGGAGAATACAAGGTATACAGTATAGTAGGCATGTATGAAAATTTTTTTTATAACAGAACATAGGAAGGAAAAACAAAATGAATTTTAAAAATAACAACAAAAAAAGATATATATGTGCGAATAATTTATGGACACATGCATGGTTAATCGTTGCTGTGAAAATATACATTTATGAAGGTATCTGGCACACTTTTTTTTTTTTTAAACTTCATAAACGTTGAGCGAAACCTTTTGGTAATGGATTGAAACTTACATAGGATACTTTTCTCATGAAGTGGGATCGATTGACAAGCTGCTCGAAAAAAAAAATTATGAAAAAATATTTTTTACCATGTAACCATGAGAGAGAGAAATTATTAATATAAAAGAGAGAGAGAGAGAGAGAGAGAGAGAGAGAGAGGGAGAGAGAGAGAGTTTTTTTTTTTTTGCCTATCTGCCTGTATCTCCCTGTCTATCTATCTGTCTGTTTGTCTGTGACTAATTACCTGTGAACCCACCAACCTATCTGTCTATTTACCTTTGTCTATCTGTCTGTCTGTCTGTCTGTCTGTCTCTGTCTGTCTCTGTCTCTGTCTGTCTCTGTCTCTGTCTCTGTCTGTCTGTCTGTCTCTCTCTCTCTCTCTCTCTCTCTCTCTCTGCTGTACAGTTCTTCCCTTGCTCTTCTTTTTTTTTTTATTTTTTTTCGTATTCGTTGGCTGTTCCTTCCTAAATTTATAACCCTTTCCCTTGTCAAACATAAATCGCTTATATTCTTACATTCATTTTTGGCAATGATCTTTTCCTGGATCCTTCTTTCAGCTTTACAGTTTCATTTATCATATTAATATTTATTTTTAACACTTCAGCCAGGATCGTAGTTTATTTATTTATGTGTTTATTTATTTATTAATGTTTACATCAATTCTTCGTATATCATATCGAACTTTTCATCTTAAGGGAAAGATTTCGATCCGGGAGTGAGAGATATAAAGTATTAAACCCCGTCAGTAGTACACACCCAGTCCATGTGGAGTAGAGTCGTATACCAATAGCAAGAATAAAAGAGAAAATGTCTCATCGGGTTCTCTCTCTCTCTCTCTCTCTCTCTCTCTCTCTCTCTCTCTCTCTCTCTCTCTCTCTCTCTCCATTAACACACGCACAACAGAAAAGACAAACAGAAGGGAAGCTAGTATATTTCATAAGTATTTTTCCCCACTGGCACACGTTTTCCCTATTAAGTGAAAGGAGAAAGCTTCGGTTTTCCTGACTCGCTCATCCGAGAGAGAGAGAGAGAGAGAGAGAGAGAGAGAGAGAGAGAGAGAGAGAGAGAGAGAGAGAGAGAGAGAAATGATTAATATAAATTAGAGAGAGAGAGAGAGAGATTATTAATATACATTAGAAAGAAAGAGAGCAAGAGAGAGAGAGAGAGAGAGAGAAAGAGAGAGAGAGAGAGAAATGATTAATATATATATCAGAGAGGGAGGGAGGGAGAGAGAGAGAGAGAGAAAGAGAAAGAGAGAGAGAGAGAGAGAGAGAGAGAGAGAGAGAGATAAATGATTAATATAAGAGAGAGAGAGAGAGAGAGAGAGAGAGAATATATAAATAATTTATTACATAGATTGAAAAGAAAGAGCGGAAATGTAAATGTGGCGATTAGAATAAAGACCATGCAATGAAAAAATGAAATAAAGGAAGATAAAATTCAAGTATTGTGAGTGGGAAACACGATGCACAGTAGGTATTTTTCATGTTTTAACACATTTTTTTGTTTTGTTTTCAAGAAGGACAGTAAGGAATTTCGCTTTTCACATCATTTACACTAATGATATTGACCCCTGCAATCCGACGACGTTTTTGCAAACTTATTCGTTCTACTTCCTGACGATTCTGTAAAATCTTCGAACAAGCCTCTAGCAGCTTATTGGTGGGGTTAATGAAGGCTATATGCGACTCCTCCAGCTTCAGAAAGTGCTACTTACCTGAAAGAAGACGTCTGAAAATAGCGTGAATGGAATATGAAGGTTATCTCCATGAATTAATGACGTGATTTTAGGTTATTATTCCTCTCTTCCGAGTGTTTGATTTATTTTGGGAACTGGAAGCGGTAGATGTAGCTTTCATTAACCTCTGCAATATTTGGCGCTATCCTAAGTTGAATAAAATCGTCTGGAAATTGCAAGAATAAATTACAAAAACAGATCATCAGATTGAACGTTTAGTAGTGGATGGTGGTAGAATGCTGTTTAAAATGCTGGCATACATTCGCACCCTACCCTACCTGTTGAACAGGAGGTGTCACACATAGTGCAGCCTTCAGTAATCCCTTTAACACGAGAGGTCTTTCCTTGGCTTAACACAAACGTCTGGAATATAAGAACTGAATGAAAAGACACCACCAGACTGAAGGGTGAACACTTGCTGCTGCGAGTTTGCTTACTTTTTTTTTTTTAAGAGGATTAGAATTCATTCGAGGATCGTAAGTCGCAGTGAAAGGGTTAAATAAACATTATTCCATGATGAAATATACTGGAACTAAATAGTTGATAACTTACTCTCTCAGTACACTGAAATCTTTTTTGTTTTCTTCTTCCTGCCACCAGGACATAATATTCCATCTAGGATGGGCTTCACGAACAAGAGGTGTTAGGTACAACCTTCATTTTTCCATTCATACCAGGGGGCTCTCCGAAGCTGATAAAGATGGTCTGGTGGTAGCGTGATTGAAATGAATCCATAGCTCTTTAGTGAAGGCGTTGATATAGTTTCCGTTTCGCTGTGGTAGGTACTTCGTTCAGAATAACGCTCAAAGCGTTTGTTTACTTGTGAGAAATTCTGGCAGTCAGAGACCTCAAAACCATCTCGAATAACCCCTCCTGTGGTACTGGTACACGACAGAATTTTATTTAGGTTGACACCAGATAGTTTTGCTAAACTGAGGTATCCCAGCAATCAAAATGTTATCAGACTTTCCTGCTGTGGGTTTCCTTTGATCTGACTAAAATGGTTTAACGTTATCCTGAGCAAAACACAACATTCGGGTACCACCGCCTATGGGTTATCCATCTGACAGCAAGGTAATGTTTACTGCAGAATTTAAACGAGTTTGTTTGGCCCAGATATACCCACTACAAAGAAAAGACTAAAAGTTGTCTTTGTCAATATGAAGTTTTTCTGGACCAAGGAACCTAGTTTCAGGTTCCTGGATAGATAGATAGATAAACAGATATATAGTTTTATTCCATGTAGCTGCAGATGATTTTATTCATCCCAAGAGAACTTGGCCATGTCTATCCAGCCAGATGAATCCTGTTGCCGGAATTAGGAGTATTCAAGGTAACATCGGACGATTTCATCAAAGATGAGAAAACCCAGACAGTTATGAGTACTGTATGTACCCAGCCAGGCCAGAGTTAATGGCGGTCGCAGATGGCAGGCTATATCAGTTTAGGAATCAAATAACTCTGACGCGAGAACTGGCCAAGTTGCGGAAACCGACACAGTGTTCTTTAGTGAGTGATGGCTATTGCTTTAAAAACGACACACGATCATCAGTGAACCTTACAACCAGCCATCCTGCCTCATCCTTCCTCCTTTCAGCGATCCCCGGCCAGCAGAGCTAAGGAGAGGAAGCAGGATTATCACCATTATCATATTCTTGATCGTCCTCCTCCTCATCATCATCATCATCGTCATCATTATCGTATCCCTCTCATCGTCATCCCAGCTTCATTACCCTCAATTGTGTAATGTAGGAGGGATACGGAAACAGGAACAGGGTCGCACAAAAATACGAGGATTACCGAAGAGGTTAGGAATTCTGCATTAATACGACTGGATGCGCCGACTTCCCTAAACCGAATACAAACTCGAGGACATCTCCAGTTGCAAAAGTCTGTCCTAATCTGAATGAAATTATTTGATTGTAGCAATAAAAAGCTAAAGGTACGTCATCAGATTCATGAAATTATTAAGGCTGGATGTTCCGACTTTTAAAAGAATCCAAGGAAAACCATCTGGAAGTAGCAAGAATAAGTTTTAAAAAGTAATCTCATCCAAGGTGTTATTACGATTTGACGCTCCGACTTCCCCAAAACGAATCCAGACTCGAGGCCCATCTTTTCCGAAAGCGATAACCGAAGGGAATAGTTTCCTCCCCTGCCGAGACTTGGGCTGAATTCCTTCTTGCCAGTTCGTATCAAACTGAGGCGGTATTCATAGATTCTCAGGATCCCAAGGGTCGTGTACTAGGTGTTATAAGAGTCCTCGTAGCACTTCTTTCTTGGCGATTTAATTTGTATAGTACACTTGCCGTTCTCTTCTGTGTTATTTAAAATCGATCTAGTTTGCGTAAATAAATAAGATGATACGAGGAATATGTCCCTAAGAAAGAGGTGTTTCGAAATATCCAAAACCACTTAATTTACGACCCTAATTTGAGATGGCTGTGTATCCTCTTCTCCCTTATACGTCTGCAAAACACTTCACCACCAAACTTGATTGAATACTGACATGAAAAAGTACTATAAAACTAAAGTTTTTTTAAACAATGATTCAACACTGTGGACTTTTTTTTTTCTTTGCGAAGAAAATTAGGGCTTTTATGATTATGATCATGGAAGGCTGGGGTGGAGGGCAATATGGGAGAAGGGGGTGTGAGCTAGGGGCAGGGCAGTGAAATGGGAAGGGGACAGGGTGACATGGAGGCGATTTATTTGTGGCCACCCCTTACGGGGTTAAGGCGTCTAGCAACAGATAGATAGATAGATGATTACGTCCCTGGTCTGCGCAATGCGGAGGAAATGATGTAAAGATATGAAACATTCTCAAATGACAAGAGAGACTGCGTCGCACCTCCTGCTTAGCAAATATGTTTGCATATTGCTCCTTTGAAATTTAATTTAAACATGAGGACTCGAAAACAGTTGAATGCAGGATTGCTTGGTTGTCATCATAATCCTCTCGTGGTCAGGTCAACTTTAGTATTGTATTCCTGCAAAGTCCAGATGATTTTGTTCAGCTGACAGTAAGTTATGAGAGCCTGAGAAAGTTATTTTAAAAAACTGATTATTGGATCTGTCCGCCAGCTAGTCGGCTGCTGAGTAACATCTTCCCTCAGTTTACCGTCTTTTTTACTCTTAGATTGAAACACCTCACTCATCCCCTCCAGTACCATCAGGCCTTTCTTACTATATTCTTGCTACCTCCCCAGGATATTAATTAACTATAGGGAGACCTCACCTCGTGAACGGGTTAATAATGATTATATATGACCTCTACAGATATCTCTTCTAAAACGAATAAAATTATATAGTAATGGCACAGACGTGGTAAAATCACAGAACATTATATCGTATACATTAGAGGTTAATATATATGTTTTGTAATATATATTTTAACAAAGAAAAAAATGGTAAAAGCTACTTAGAACGGGAACCTATTAGGTGGCATTATAGCGATAAAGAGGTGAGAAATGAAACTAGTAACGATGAACTGGCGAAACTTGCTCAACAGCCTCTCCGCGTTTACAACTTTGCCTCTCGTTGTACTGAGATTGCACGACCTGACTTATTCCCTGCCCGAGTCCCATGATATCCAAATAGTCCTGGATGGTAGCTATAAAGGATCCTGTCTCCTCTGATATCCAAATACTCCTGGGTCGTAGCTATAAAGAATCCTTTCTACCCTGATATCCAAACACTCCTGGGTGGTAGTCATAAAGAATCATGTCTCCCCAGATATCCAAACACTCCTGGGGTAGTATCTGTAAAGCTCCTAACGCTTTCTCACGATGAAAAAACCTCCATAGGAGTGCACTGTTTTCAAGAATAATTCTATTTGTTCGTATATTGCACATCAATATTCAGTCTAGTTTCTCTGTGAAGTGTTTGGTAGCCTTATTGTAGAAAATCAAAGGCTAAACAAACAGCCTTATACGAACAGCTGATGATATATAAATATTTATAAACATGTTAACCAATTTACAGGATAAAATAATACAGTTGATGTGCAGTTTCTTCCTGTGCATTCAGGGAAAACATGTAAACTGCATTCCAAGTCCTGCAATATGCAACTTGATTTGAAAGAATTACACACTAATATTATTACTGCGTCATAAAACATGCAAGTACCCTATGTAAATGAGTCATGATAGCACTGATGGCACATGTGAAGGGGTGGTGTCCCAGAATACACTCACTGAGTAGTAGTAGCAGTAGCAGTAACAGTAGTAGTAGTAGTAGTAGTAGTAGTAGTAGTAGTAGTAATAGTAGTAGTAGAAGTAGTAGTAGTAGCAAGCAGTAGTAGCAGCAGTAGTAGTGGAAGTAGTAGTAGAAGTAGTAGTACCAGTAGTAGCAGCAGCAGTAGTAGTAGTAGTAGTTAGCGGATGGGAGCCCATTCAGCAGCACGCACTACGATATCAAAGAGTTACGTGCATTCGTTCCTCTGTTCTATATCCTTTATAAGGTTTGAGGGAGAGACTGCCCCCCCCAAAAAAAAGAAAAAATGGAGGAAAAATTTAAAATACTGGAATACATAATCAAGGATCCAGACGAACTAACCTGACAAGTTTCGTTGAAATCCATGTGCTCACTTTTTCCTTTTTCTGATCATTTTTATTTTTGAGAGGGGGCCTGACCCCCAGAGGACTCGTTGGTAGGGTCACGATTCCTAAATATCGCATAACGGATGAGAGTTCATTGTACAGCCTATACTAATATATCGAAGCCGTATCTGCCCTCCTTTTACAATTTCTGATAATTTTTAATTTGGTGGGGGGGGGGACTCCCCTTAAAATCAAGGCAGGAGAATTATATAAAGTGGAAGACTTTCGGAGTAACCAAACGAACTCACCTGGAAAATTTCATTCACATCCATCCAATAACCAAGGAGGAGTTGAGGCACACACACACACACACACACACACACACACACACACACAGGCTGAATCTCGCGCTGTGGTATAAGTAGAGTTGCCGAAAATAATACCTTCTTGCTTAGCAGGACTGATAAATCTCCAATACATTTTATGTTATTACAGTTTTCTTCTTCTTCTTCTTCTTCTTCTTCTTTTATATCGGTTATATCCCCGTAAGATGCGAAGTGTCTGGTAGCTGTGTGGGTAAAGAAAAGCGTATTTTAATGCAGTCTTATGCGCTGCTTATGTTTGGCAGAGTTTATAAATACAGACCCTTAAGCTTACAACACTTCATGAATAAGGCCAAACTCATGTTCGACTTCATCATGGCAGTGGAATTGCATACCTGCGACCATCGTGCCACTGGAGTGACTGGCCCAGAACTCCGAGTGTGGACGATGCTATCAGTGCATAGAGTTTGCCGGCAGGTTCCTGTGAATTTACATATTGAATGATATTGGATGGTTAATGTAAAGAAAAAAAGAGTCTGTCTCACATTATGTCAGAGGTTTAGGGGTCCCTAAGGTGAAGGAAGTATACCATCTTTTCCCCTGTTCATTGCATTATGCAATCGAAATGCTCGTATACACTTCCATTTATACTAACTCCTTTCTTTACGGCTGTGATTATAATGTTATACAATTTTCTACAACCAGACGATTTTACTCAAGAGCTGACTTATTATAGGAGTTGGTGAAGGCTGTCTCTAGCCACCCTCAACTATAAATGTTTCTTGTAGAGCCGAATAAACTTGTCGGAACATAGCGAGAATTATATTTAAACATTAGTCATATGATTAAAGGGGTTAAGTTTGATAAAGTCGTCTGGCCGTGCTAAGAGTAATGTGAATAATACGTTTCTAGGTTGAAGGTATTGAGAAATATTATTAATAAAAATGGTATTCTGATCCCTACCTAAAAGTAAAAGTCCCCCATTCAGTGCCCCCTCCCTCCTCTCTCTCTCTCTCTCTCTCTCTCTCTCTCTCTCTCTCTCTCTCTCTCCTTGTCCATCAGTAGTTCAATTATTCGGTATTTACGAGGTAATGAATCTTTACACAGCAAATTAATTCATCATCGTCTCCCCTTTCACATCTCATACCGTCGTGTCACCTGTAATTACCTCTCTCTCTCTCTCTCTCTCTCTCTTAACCACATGTGACCCTCAGACAAGTGGAGAGTGGACGGATGGTAATATTACACACGAAAACAAAATTAGAATTCTTTGTCATGAGGTTTAAATGTTTATAGCCCCTGGAACAATGATAAGAGAGACTGGCGGGTGGGGATATCGGGAAGGAATGAGAGAGTGTTTTTGATTGGAGATATGAATGGAAAAGTAGGGAATGGGAAGGTGGATGGAGTACTTGGTGAGTGGGGTGTGCCCGCAGAGATGGATGAGAATGGCAGTGCTTTAGTGGACATTTGTGCCGGGAGGAGGTTGATGATAGCTAATACACTCTTCAAGCACAAAATGATCCACAGGTATACATGGCGAGTCATGAGAAGGGTGGATGGTGAATTGAATGAACGGAAGGCAATAATTATGTGTGTGTGGATGAAAGGATGAGAAGGTGTGTAATGGATGCGAGCGTTTATAGAGGTTGGGGGAGTGGACTTTCACATCACCACTTGGTGGTGGTCAGAATATTAAAGTCCAAATAAAATGGAGAAATAGAAGAAGCGAAGGACATGAGGAAGTAGAACATACAAGGAGTGTGGAAAAGTTACAAGAGTATGGAAAAAAGGCAGAATATAAGAGAGAAGTGGAGGGGCGATTGTGTAAATATAGATTGGAACAGATGGGAGACGTGGAAGGTGTGTACAAGATATTCACAGAAGAAATCTGTGCAGCATGTGAGGTGGTGTGTGGGGTGAAGAGACGAAAGGGGGTGCAGGGAACAGCATGGAGGACTGAAGAGGTGAGAGAGGCTGTGGCACAAAAAAAGAAAGCATATAGTGAGTGGATGAGAAACAGAGGCGTGGAAGAATTCGAGAGACGGAAGAGAGAGTTAAATGTAGAGAGGAAGAGAGGTGAAAAGATTAGTAAGAGAGGGTAAGAAGAGACTGGATGAGGAATTTGGATGGAACTTGAGTGTAAAATGGAGGGAATGTAAGAAAATGTTCTGGAAAGAGGTAACGAAAGTTAGCTGGGGAGTGAAAGATAAAAATAATATATTACTAGTGGAGAAGGGAGAAAAAGTGAGCAGATGGAGAGAACACTTATAGGAATTGTTGAACATAGAGAACGAAAGTAATGCAAGTATAAGTGGCTGGGGAATAGCTGGGAGAAGGAGGGATGTGCGAAAAGAGGAAGAAATCAGTAGGATGGAAGTTGTGGAAGCAATGAAGAAAGTTAATATAGGGAAGGCCCCAGGATTTGATGAAGTGTGTGGTGAAATGCTAAAGCATGGGGGAGAGATAGTAGTAGAATGGATGTGGAAGATGTGCAGATTGATCTGGGAGGAAGGTAGAGTCCCGGAGGACTGGAAGTTCAGGTATAATTATTCCCCTATACAAAGGAAAAGGGGAAAAAGAAGTGTGTGGTAATCATGGGGGCATTTGTGTTCTTAGTGTAATAGGAAAAGTATATGGTAGGATACTTATTGACAGAGTTAGGATAATAATAGATGAATTAGTTGGAGAAGAACAGGGAGGTTTTAGGAAGGGAAGAGGTTGTGTAGATCAGATATTCATTCTTAGATCTTTAGTGGAAAAGTTTCTAGAGAAGGGAAAGAAGTTGTATGCGGCTTTCATGGATTTGGAGAAAGCATATGACAGGGTGGATAGACAAGGACTGTGGAAAGTATTAAGAATATATGGAGTAGATGGGATGTTGTTGAAGGCCGTGAAGAGAGTGTATGAGGGTGCTAAGGCTGCAGTGCGTGTGGATAGTGAACTGAGTGAATTTTTCTATTTGAAGGTTGGACTGAAACAAGGATGTGTCATGTCTACATGATTGTTCAAAATGTACAGTATATGGAGATATAAGGTAGGGTAGAGGATGTTGGAGCGGCCCTAGTGAGAAAGGGCTGCACGTGGAAACTACCTGCACTGTTGTTTGCAGATAATACTGTGTTGTTAAGTGAAGACGAAGGGGAGCTGCAAGGCTCGGTAGATGAGTTTGGGAGAGTGTGTAAGAAACGGAATCTAAAGGTGAATGTAGGGAAGAATAAAGTTATTGTCTTCGCGAGAAGTGAAGTCAGTGAATGTACAGTGAGGTTGGATGAGGAGGAAATGGAAAATGTGAGTGCGTTTAAGTATTTGAGTAGTGTGATGAGTAAGGATGGAAGTTTAGAGGGTGAAGTACTTGGAAGGGTGTAACAGGGAAGAAAGGTTGCTGGTTCCTTGAAAGTAGTGAGAAGAAACAGGTAAGTGAGCATTGAAGTCAAAAAGCTACTACATGACAGGATTATGATACCAACTCTAACGTATGGAAGTGAAGCTTGGACCTTGCTGCAGGGACAGAAGTCAAGAGTGAGAGCAGTGGAAATAAGTTGAGAGGAGCATGTGGAGTCACATGAAGAGACAGACTGACAAATGAGGAAGTGAAGGAGCGTTGTGGTGTGGATGTGGATGTGATGGGAAGCGTTAGGAGAAACACACTGAGGTGGTTTGGACATGTGGAGAGGATGGAGAGCGAAAGCCTGACGAGGAGAGTGTATGTGAGTGAGGTGGAGGGGGGAAGAGGGAGGGGAAGGCGAAGGATGAGATGGAGGGATGGAGTGGAGAGGTATATGAGAGAGGAGAGTGTGAGCTGGAAGCAGAGCAATGAAATGGCGGAGGACATGGCGACATGGAGGCGATTTGTTTGTGGCCATCCCTTACGTGATTAAGACGTCTGGCAATAGATGGATAGACAGAAGACTTGTGTGGAACTGGGAAAGGGAAGAGAGGCAGAAAGAGGTAAGGGATGGAACTGAGAGGTATCTAAGTGTAAAGAAAGAGAAGAAGCATAAACCTGAATAAAACTTTAGAGCAAAGGAAGAAGGGAGAGAGAGAGAAAAAATGGAAGGTAAAAAGGGAGGACATGGATGGAACTAGAGAGGGTGAGGGCGGTTTGAAAACTGAATGAGATGAAGCTAATATATATAATGGCTTAGCTTAATATATTAGTCTGATGTTAGCTGCAAGAAAATACAAGAACTGTCCCGACCAGGAAATGGCTAATGGTAACAGGATTAATATTTAGGCTTCTGTGACTTATTTTCAGCTGAATAACATCGTCTGCCGTTAGCTGGAATAATATACCAGAGTCGTACAGTCCTTGAGAGGCTTAATGATGATTGCACTAGACAACCGGGCCTCTATCACTCACTCTCAGCTAAATAATATCATTGGGTGTTATCTGCAACAATGAGATAACATCCCACGATGAGATGGTTAATTTTTCATTCGCCTCTTTTCTCTTATCCTCCTCTTATTCTTACCTTCGTTCTTCCCCTGCCTTATCGTTTTACATTTTTACTCTTTTCTCTCCTTGTGTTTCTTCTCTTCCTCGTTTTTATCATTCTAACTGTATTTATCATCTGTTCTCTCATTTTTCTCCATCCCACCCCACCTCCTTCGCTTCCTCTTCCATCCACCATCACCACCACCACCACCACCACCACCTAGTGTTAATCACTTTTTGATAACGAGTCTTAGCCTGGGATGTGAGAGCTGGCTTGGCTTGTTTGGTTTTTAGTTGTTTAGATATACATCGCTGTTAAACTGTGATGTCCTTTTAGTTTATTCCTTCTTCATCTTATGAAAGTTCTCTCATAATGGAGTCTATCAGCGATATTTCTAACCGCTCCATTTTAAACAGTCCGTCCCAAGGTGAATGAAATCGTCAGGAGATAATAATTTTGATGTATAATAATGTCTCGGACCAAGTGGGTTAGTGCATTGAATCCAGTGACGTGTTTTTAGCTTTATTCTTGTAACCCCAAGATGATTTTTTTTATTTTTTTAAGAAGAGGAAACTTTCCGAAGTGGAGTGGTGAGTATACTAGTCCCTTCAGCGCGAGTCTTTCATGAATATAGTAATCTGGAGGTAGCCGGAATAAACTGAACTAATATCGGTACGTATGTCATTGTAGTTTTTTTTTTTTTCTTTTTATGCGAGGAAGAAGGAACCAAAGGCCATGAGCCCGCAGTAACAGTTCCCTCCAGGAGAAAAACAAAATACAATATAGAGCCAAATTCAAGATCCGATCCTTTTGAGATGCCTGGACACACTGCGTTTGAAAGACTGGAGATCATAGGCAGCAGGAAATACAGACAGAGGGAGACAGTTCCAGAGCTGACCTGTTGCATAAATGAAAGACTGGGAGTAACGGTTAACTCTTGCATTAGAGAGTTGGACAGAAAAAGGATGAGAGTTTGCTGCCAGACGGGTGCTACGCGCCCGTCGTAGAGGTGGAGGAATGCAAGCAGACAGTTCAGAGGAGCAGTGACCATTAAAGTAGCGATAGAAAAGAGATAAAGATGCAACAGTGCGGCGAAGAGACAGAGGTTGAAGGGAGTCAGTAAGAGGAGGAGAGTTAATGAGACGAAAAGCCTTTGACTCCACCCTATTGAAAAGAGCTGTATGTGGGGAGCCTCCCCACACATGAGAGTTGTACTCCACACAGGGGCGGATAAAACCCCTGTATAGAGTCAACAATTGTGCAGGGGTAAAGAAAGAGCGGAGTCGGCTTAGCACACCCAATCTCTTGGAAGCAGATTTTACAAGAGATGTAATATGATCTTTCCAAGATAAGTCCCGAGTAAATGAAACCCCAAACATGTTCAAGGATGATGCAGGATTAAGCTGAATATTATTAAACATTAGTGGGTATACCTGTGGAAGATTTTGTCGGGTTGATAGGTGTAAGAACTGAGTCTTAGATGCATTAAAGACAACCATATTATTTTTACCCCAGTCAGAGATACGAGCCAAGTCAGACATTAGGTGTGCCATAGCCTCATCCCTTGATTGTTGAAGTAACTGTTGAGATGGGCATTGCGGGAACCGAATGGAGAGGTGAAGGGTGGAGTCATCAGCGTATGAGTGGATGGGGTTAGATGTACAGCTTAGAAGATCATTGATGAATAAAAGGAAGAGAGTTGGTGATAGGACAGAGCCCTGAGGAACACCACTGTTGATAGATAGGAGAAGAACGATGGCCGTCTACAACAGCGGCTATAGAACGACCAGAAAGGAAGCTAGCGATGAAGGCACAGATAGAAGGATAGAAACCGTAGGAGGGCAGTTTGGAAATTAAAGATTTATGCCAGACTCGATCGAAAGCCTTTGAGATGTCAAGTGCAATGGCAAAGCTTTCGCCAAAGTCCCGAAAGGAGGATGACCAGGAGTCTGAAAGGTAGGTGAGAAGATCGCCAGTGGAGCGTCCCTGACGGAACCCATACTGACGATCGGAAAGAAGGTTGTGATAGGAAAGATGCCTTAAAATTTTTCTATTAAGAATTGACTCGAAAACTTTTGAAACACAGGACGTTAAAGCAATTGGACGATAGTTGGAGGGTTGGGAGTGGTCACCCTTCTTTGGGACTGGCTGAATGAGAGCAGACTTCCAGCAAGAAGGAAAGGTACAAGTTGACAGACAAAGACGAAAGAGTTTGCCTAGGCAGGGTGTAAGCACAGAAGCACAGTTCTTGAGAACAACAGGAGGGACCCCATCAGGCCCATATGCCTTGTTAGTACTGAGGCCAGTGATGGCAGAAAATACATCAACTGAAGAAATTTTAATGTCAGCCATGAGGAAGTCAGAGGGGGGAAGTGATGGAGGAACAGCACCGGAATCGTCTAAGGTAGAATTGGAGGAGAAAGTCTGTGCTAAGAGATCTGCTTTATCAGTAGAAGAAATAGCTACAGAACCATCAGAGTAGAAAAGAGGAGAGAAGGATGATGAGGTAAAGTTGTTAGAAAGATTTTTGGCAAGATGCCAGAAGGAGCGGGAAGAATTCGAGTTGGAGAGTTGAGAGCATTTAGTATGGATGAAATTATTTTTAGTAGAGCGAAGAACAGACTTAGCACGATTCCGGGCAGAAACGTAAAGATTATGTGATTCAGGGGTGGGTTGGCTCCGGTACCTTTTGTAGGCCCTCTCCTTGTTGCGGACAGCATTAGAACAAGCGTGATTAAACCAAGGCTTTCTTGCGTTAGTGAAAGGATATGAGAAAGGAATGTATGCTTCCATGCCCGAGAGAATAACCTCCGTAATGCGCAAGGCACACTCAGATGGCTCACGGCCATGGAAGCAATAATCATTCCAGGGAAAATCAAAGAAGTACTGCCTGAGGGCCTTCCAGTCTGCGGCTCCAAAATGCCACTGACGACGTTTCCCTGGAGGGTCCACAGGCCGTACCGGAGTGATAGGACAGGTTAAGGTAATAAGGTTGTGATCGGAGGAGCCCAACGGAGAGAAAAGATTAACAGAGTAAGCAGAAGGATTAGTTGTGAGGAAGAGGTCAAGTATGTTGGAGCTCTCTCCAAGGCGGGAATAAGAGTCAGTCTGTAACGACTCATTCGTAGCAGAGTAATATCGTTTGGTGTTAGTTGTTGGTGACTTGGTGGTGTGCGGCGGCGATCAAAACCCACATTGCTATTTTCTTTTCTTTTTGTTGTCATTTTGGCCTCCATCAGTTCTAATCCCTTCACTAGAGTCAAGACTTAATAGAATTTTCGTAGCACCGGACGATTTCGCGATATTTATTAAAGGTAGGATTTAGCAGACATCTGGTAATGAAGAGAATTTGAGAAGGGCCTTGCAAGGCTGAATAAAATCGTGTGAAGGTTGCAAAAATTTAATATAGAACGTCATCTAGCGAAGAGCTTGTTCACTAATTCCTCTCCGGTAATGGAATTTTCAGACTTCTGCTTTCCTTTATTGCATGGTGTTCATGGGCCGCATTACTGTTGGGAACGTTTGTAACACTTCAACGTTTTTCTTATATACAGTATTACGCTTTATAATCTTTCATTTTATGACGCAACCTATGTCCGTTACTTCTTGTTGCCTTTTCAGTCGTTCCACACAATTTGGTTTAGTCATATGAAAACTGATTAAGGTGCATTTGCACTGTGACCTTGACTGTTGTTCTAAAAAAATAGGCTTACTCCTTCGAAGACCAACAGCCAGTCCACAAAGCTCAAAATCATTTTAGTTATTTAGTTAAACCGAAAACACAATAGTGAATGACTCCATTCTTGTCTTGCCTGCAACCATTATCCCTAGTTTGGTCAGGATCGGATATTTGAAATAGCTGATTTTGTTAGGTCAACGTTTGAATAATCCTTTGCTAGATCAACGTTTGACCTTTGACCTAAGGTTCTAAAATACAACAGATTGCATCTCTTACTGTCTTTCAACCCTTCCTCCAAGTTTGGTTAAAATCGGATGAAGTGTTTGAATCATTTTCATCACACACACACACACA
>NC_137056.1:26887973-27015473 GCF_032717465.1 Coenobita brevimanus | reverse complement strand
TATATATATATATATATATATATATATATATATATATATATATATATATATATATATATATATATATATATATATATATATATATATATATATATATATATATATATATATATATATATATATATACATACACTGTTTGAGAAGAAAGATATTTATAAGTATACATGCGTGAGACAGGAGGGTGGCAGGGTTGTGGATAAAGCATTGATGGACTATGTGGTTGTGTCTATGAATGTAATAGGAAGATTGTTGGACGTGAGAGTTCTGAGGGGGGAGGGTGGAGGTATGTCTGACCACTACCTGGTGGAGGGAAAGTTAAGAGTAGGTAAAAAATGGGTGAGAGCTAGGAGAGTTAGGTGTGGCAGGGAGGTTTTGAAAGTGAGTGAGTTGGATAGAAGAGAGAAAATGATAGAGTATCAGGAGCAATTGAAAGATGAGTGGAATGCAGTGAAACATTAGGAAAATGGCAATGTGGAGGAGGAGTGGCAGTTGTTTAAGAGTGCTGTGGTGGGGCATGCGGAAGAGGTGTGTGGTGTGAGACGAGTGGGTGGTGGTGTACGAGTAAGAAAAGGCAGTGAATGGTGGTGTGAGGAAGTAAGTATGGCTGTGGCCGAGAAGAGACGTGCATATGTAGTGTAGTGAATGGTGGTATAAGGAGGTAAGTGTGGCTGAGAAGAGACGTGCATATGAAGTGTGGCTGCAGAGGAAGAATGAGGTGTCATATGAGAGGTTTGAGGAAAAGAGGAATAGAGCGAGAAGGGCTGTGCGTGATTGTAAAGTGCAGCAGATGAGAGGTGAGGTAGGCGGTTGACTGAGATTTTTCAACAGAATAATAAAATGTTTTGGATGGTGAAATGGGTGCGAAAGGGAGAGTCTGGGAAGGAAGAACTAGTAAAAGCAGAGGATGGAAGGATGTTAATTGAGATGGATGCAGTAAGGGAAAGATGAGCAAAGTATTTTGAGAGACTGTTAAATGTAAAGGAGGAAAGGGTGGCTGAGATTGTGGCGGATGGAAGGGTGCAAGGAATAAATGTGTTGGGACAGTTGAATGATTCTTTGATCACGAAGGAGGAAGTGCAGGAGGCAGTAAAGGAGATGAAAACAGGGAAAGCTGCAGGTATGGATGGGTGTGCTGTGGAATGCCTGAAGGGTGGTGGAGCGACTTTTGTTGACTAGTTAGTACGATTGTTGAATGTGTGCATTGTGAAAGGTATGGTGCCAGATGACTGGGCAAGTGCTTGTGTGGTCCCGTTGTATAAAGGCGAGGTGACAAGTATGAATGTACTAGCTTTAGGGGTATAAGTCTGTTGAGTGTTGTAGGTAAGGTGTATGGTAGAGTGTTAATTAAGAGAGTTAGAGATGGTACAGAGGGAGTGATTGGTGATGAGCAGTGTGGCTTTAGGAGAGGGAGGGGATGTGTGGACCAGGTGTTTGCTGGGAGATAAGTGTGTGAAAAGTATTTAGCGAAATGCAAGGATGTGTTGTGGACGTTCATGGATTTAGAGAAAGCGTATTATAGAAGTGATAGGGAGGCTTTGTGGACTATTTTAAGATTGTATGGACTTGATGGCAGGTTACTAAAAAGGGTGCAAAGTTTTTATGTACGTAGTAGAGTGTGTGTAAGAGTGGGAAATACTGTGAGTGATTGGTTTCCCGTGAGAGTTGGGCTACGGCAGGGATGTAATGTTGCCTTGGTTGTTTAATATTTATATGGATGGTGTTGTAAGGGAGGTGAATGCAAGAGTTTTAGGTGGAGGTCTGAGTCTGGTGAATGTTGATGGTAGAGAGTGGAATTTGAAGCAGCTGCTGTTTGCAGATGATACTGCACTGGTGGCAGATTCAGAGGAGAGATTGAGAGTGTTGGTAGAGGACTTTGGAAGGGTATGTGAAAGGGAGAAATTGAAAGCAAATGAGCATAAGAGTAAAGTGATGAAGTGTACGAGGTCGGTAGATGGTAGGATGATGAATATAGTTTTGAATGGTGAGTTACTTGAGGAGGTAGAGTGTTTTAAGTATTTAGGGTCACATGTTGCTATGGATAGAAGGATAGATGCAGAAGTGAAGTTTAGGATGAATGAAGTAGGAAAGGTGCTGGGAGGAATGAAAAAAGTGTTTAGATGTCGTTCGCTTTGAATGGATGTAAAGAGAAGGCTGTATGAGGGTGTTATGGTACAGTACCGACTGCGTTATATGGGGCTGAAACATGGATTATGAGTGTAGTAGAGAGGAAAAGTTTGAATGTAATGGAGATGAGGTGTCTCAGGAGTATGTGTGGAGTGACGCGTATGGATCGAGTGAGAAATGATGAAGTGGGAAGGAGAACTGGAGTTGTTCGGGAGATGGCTGATCGAGTTGAGCAGAGAGTGTTGCGATGGTTTGAGCATATGGAGAGAATGGATAATGAGCGATTGGTGAAAAAGATAACTAGATCAGATGTGAGAGGTGTAAGGCTGAGAGGAAGACCACGAATTGGATGGATGGATAGTGCGAAGAGAGCGTTGGATGCGAGAGGGATATCTGTTGAGCAGAGAAGAGTGGCTGTGCGTGACATAAATAAATAGAGAGAAATTGTGAATGAATAAATGATGACGCAGGCCTTAGGGGATATTCTTCTGCATTTGGTCTGATCAGCTGCTCAGGTCAAATATGGGTAAGGGGATGGGTCTATTATGATGTGGCAGGGGTAAACCAGCTCTGCTGTCGGACCCTGCTGTGGATGTCACTGATTGCACTGCGCAATTGACCCTCGTGCGATGTGGTGCCGTGAGAATGTGTCCCTTCACCCCTTGGGGCTAAGATGCGAATGAATGTGTTTGAGTGGATGAGTAAATTGGGAGTGTGTCGTCCTGTCTCGGCTACCTCCCTTTCCTTGGGGGAAGCAGCCTAGGTATATGGATAGATAGATAGATATATTGTATACACAAAGGTGAGAGTAAATAGAGATTGGAGTAACAAGTTCTCAGTGAATGCTGGTGTACATCATGGTTCAATATTTGGCTTCTTATTGTTTGTCATGGTGCCTGAGGCTCTTTCGTAACTTTGGAGGTGGACTGTCATGGGGGGTGTTGTGTGCTGGTGACCTGGTGATGATAGCAGAGAGTTGGGGTGGAAAGCAGGGAGTTTGGGAGCTGGATGGCGTAGTGGGGGGCAAGGGTTTGAGAGTATTTTCAGATGAGACAAAAGTGATGATGTCTGGGACTGGTGGAGGCGCAGTCAGAGCTCAGGGAGTGTGACCACGTGCGGTTTTCTACAAGGGTGTGGGAGGTGGTTCCATCATGTTCAGCGTTTCCGATGAGAAGGTGCATGAGAGATGTGCTAGTATTGGAGGTGGATTGCGAGATAATGCTGATTTCGTGTGCAGGTAGAGATTGTCAGACGTGAGGGATTGATCTTGCTGGCGAGTCTTTTGAGTGTGTGGAAGAATTTTGTTATATGGGGGATATGTTACGTGCTGGAGGTGGGGCTAGAGCTAGCTCTGTGGCAGGAGTGGGGAGAGGGTCGGGGGTTCGGAGAACTTTTGCGTCTGCTGACATTAAGAAGGCTCTTGCTACATTCTGAGGGATCTTTGTATGTGGTATGTGTCAAGAGTTTGGTGTTGTATGCTAGTGAGACCTGGGCAGTGAAGGAAGAGGATATTTGTGGGTTCGGATGTGTGGTGATGGTGATTGAGTGGATGTGTGGTGCGTCCTTGAATGTGAGACTTTTAGGGGGTTGAGAGAAAGGTTGGGATTGGACTGTGGTGGGGCTGTGGTAGGGAAAAGTGGACTGAGATGGTTTGGGCATTGTTGGGAGAAGGGAGGATGATGGTTGGGTGCGGAAGGTGAGAGGTGTGAACGTCGGAGGTAGTGGTGCGCGAGGTGGACCAAAAAAGACGTGGGACGGGGTCATGGAGAGTGACGTATGGGATAAGAGACTGATCTGGGAGGGTACAAGAGATCAAGCAGCGTGGAGAACCGCCATTAGGTGTCCAAGGCCTATGCATGCATGCATGTGAGAGACTTTATAAACGATACGATTGTATATATATATATATATATATATATATGTGTGTGTGTGTGTGTGTGTGTGTGTGTGTGTGTGTGATCTTTATTATTCCATACGGGTCAGAGACACAATCTCCATCATCGGTGGATCTAAAAGTTTAAAAGACAACAATCAGTGTCTGGATGCCTATATATAGCCTGTGTGTGTGTGTGTGTGTGTGTGTGTGTGTGTGTGTGTGTGTGTGTGTGTGTGTGTGTGTGTGTGTGTTTGCTAAGATACATTACATAAGCTGACATATGAAAAGAACATAGGGGGAAGTGATAAAAGAGGGGTAAAGTGTAAAAGTAGCATGCTTACACTTTGCAAAATCAGAATAACAGTACAAAGGCTAACTATGCGAAATAAGAAGAATATAAAGCAGAAGCTGACATGTTAAAGCAGTTACTGCGTGAATAGTGGGTTAGCAGTAGTCGAACTATTGAGAATGGGTCGAATTCTGTGAATCAGGAGAGAATCAGTTGTGATGATTTCAGGGTGGGACTGGCATGAGGTTAATATCTGAAAATAAGCGGAAAAAAAGGGTGATCAGAAGGGTGGAAGTGCTCTCCGAGAGAAGAATATGAGAATTTAGAAAGAAGCCTTCCAGTCCAAGTGGATTTACCTTGGTGATCATGAATTCGGTGCAGCAGACAACATGAGGTCGACCCCAAGTATCTAACAGGGCACCTAGAACATGAAGATAAACCACACTGGACCGGAGGCTAATGGGAAGACAAGAGGAATGTTGAAGAAAGCTGCTAATAATGTTCTTGTTGGTAAATATTATCTTAAAATTAACTTGTGGATAACAAGCACGAAGAAATTTGTAAAGTGTCTTCCTAGTGTCGGATCTTCATGAACCTAACTATGGGAACTTGATATATAGAAGAGTGAGAGAGAGAGAGAGAGAGAGAGAGAGAGAGAGAAAGAGGGGTACTATTGGCTACATATGAACCTGGTACAGTATACAAGTGGAGCTTGGGTCTTGCAGCCGGTATCCCTGCGGCCTGTGACGTATTCACAACTTTGTTGTGTCTAGGTGGAAGAATGAATGAATGGGTTACCAATCACTGTTTAAAACTGGCACTTAGCCACAAATCATATATTTAGAAGATTCTAGTATATGTAAACATACGTAAAGTGTTTTTTACATTGTTATCATAGCTCATTTCGTTGATTGATAAACTTCAACCGCAATGATAATCAAAAGATATAACGAGACTTCTGTATCATAGACAAATCCAGTGGGTGCTCACTCGCTCCTGTCTTGCGTTGCCAGATGATAGGGAACACTCTTCATCAGTTATTAATTTGATACAAAAATCAAATCGTTTTCATAAGCTGTATAATGGCAGTTTCCGTTTGCAATATTAACACGTCATATGCAGCTATGGTTACTGGCTGCTGTCACCTTCATAAAACATAATCCTCCCTTCCCTTTCTGTCAGCTATTTCAGTGCTGGAAACTCACTCCCGTCTTCCCCTCCCCAAGCTCCCTCCCCTGAAACCCCCACCTCTCTCACTCTCTCCATCCCCCTCCAAACAGCCAGTTCCTACCCCTCCCAACCCCTTTTGACTGAGGGTGGTACAGGTCGCAGAATCTGCTCTCCTTTCATAATAAACTCATAGTGGTTATATGCCTTAAAACCCTACTGCGGTCGATAAACCATTCTTATTGACAGTCTCTGTCTGTCTGTCTCTGTCTGTCTGTCTGTCTGTCTGTCTGTCTGTCTCTCTCTCTCTCTCTCTCTCTCTCTCTCTCTCTCTCTCTCTCTCTCTCTCTCTCTCTCAGGCCACCGCTCTGAAGGCAGACGAGGATGGTGAAATCACTTTCCTCAAACTAAGTCGCTGTCTCTTTGATATGTATATGCTTACGTGCATAATCGGATGAATATAGTATACTGGATGTGATGAAATTTCATTCAAATCTTGTGTTGATATGGTTGAATACATTAAAAAAAGACACCTCACTTCCATTAGAAGAAAAGGTTCAAGGGCATTATATATTCACAGGACCTACAGTATATATTCGTTATTCATTATGGACTAATTATAATGGTTATGTTGACACAGTTAAGCCATATATTTCACTCAAAAGATGACTTAAAGTATAAAACGTGTAACATGCCTTGGATTGATCTAGACTGATCTAGACTATGTATGGCTCTTGCATGTCGTAATCTGTTGCAGCTGTGCCCCACTGAAAACAAGCGCACCATCTACAGTACACATGGTAACGAGAGTCTCCCACTCACCCTCCCCCTTACCATGGCTTACTGCTGCGTCTCGCCTTCTCCAAATGGGGCAAGTCCAATGCACCCCAGTTGACGCGGGACCGATCAGTCTATGCGGGCAGTTGGAGATGTAGCCTTCATTCTTGCGCTGGAGATGTTATCTTTCCGAGAGCTGAAGATTTTTCGACTACTGTATATCATTTTTCGACAATATAAAAGGATACCACCATAGGTGTCGTTTATATGTTCATGATTATGATAGGCAGCCTGTCGTTCTGTACGCTGGGATTACGGATGATCCTATGTAACACATACAAAGGCATACGGGGTAATCCTGTATCCAGGCAAAATGGGCCATCATCATCATTATCAGCAGCAGCAGCAGGGGCAGCCTTTAATGGACTGCTGGAAGAAGAAGGGCTCTCCTAACTGTAACTTACTGGTTTTTATATGTGTGACTCAGGGCATAGGGTTAAGAACCCATTCCCTGAGGCCCAGTAGTCCTCCTGTAAACCATACACCTCCACATGATACCACTTCGGCACTAACGTCCACCGTCCATTTTAAGTTGTTTCATGCAGGAGTAGTGCATTAGTATCAGTGAGGGTGTGTTGTGACATGCCGGGGGGTCTTACGGTAAATCATTAAAGTCTATTTATTTTTTTTTTTTAGCGAAATTCGTATCCATATACTGTTCCCTGCTCCAACTGGGATACAAACCTGCGTCTATTGGAATAGCAGACCTATCAACTTAACCGCTGCCTCCCCTATTCAGTCCTAGTAATATGATGATATTCATTTCCCTCCCAAGTTCTCTCGTCTCATCCACTCACTCCGTCTTCAGTTTTCACCTCTGACTTTCCATTTGTTCTCCTAAAATGAAAAATATACATCATGTCGATATGATCCGTATGATTCTGATGATTATATCTCTGTCCGTTTGTTTTAATTTCTTTGCATCAGATGCAAACAGATTAGCAATAGACTCTGATATTCATCCTTTCCTTCACCAGTACAGATACGTTAAAGTATAATGAATGACACTACTTTAACCTAGAAAATATACTTCCCATTATACAGCTTAACTGCATATGAACATAGTGACCGTGAAGCAGAAACAGTAATAACAGTTATATAACAAGGTAAATTCAGCGCTTTCTAAGTCTGCCGTAGACAACTTGTCTACGAACATAATATATGGCTATAGACCATGAGGTATCTCATATTTAGTCCACCCATCACTTGCAACAAACAGTCTGTTGCGTCATCCGTTCCCTTTCTTCTTCCCATGTATATACCAAGTTACCCCACAGGCTTTCGATGGGGTTCATATCACAACCCGACTCGGCAAGTCCAGTAGTTCCAGATTGGGGTGTTCGTCAAACCATCTCTGGACCATGTGGGCTATGTGCACTGGATAGTTTTCATGGGCAAACAATATTGGCCCAGGAAAATGGTAGTTCTGCTCACGGAAGGAAGGCAGAAATTCTTTTTCAAGAATAACACAATACTTTGCTGCTGTGAAGGGTCCATCTTTGTGTGAGAGACAACCCACACCATGGAGACAAACTGTCCTCACACATTACACGACATTCACACTACTTGCTTCTTTAAAGATGTTTTGGGCGTCGTACTATTGTTATTGTGATAATAGAGCAAATGTTATTTGGTGTGCTGTTACAACAGTGCATGTTAAGCCAGGGGTATGTGCTTGATTAATTTGGTTTGCCTATCAGTCTTCGTTTATGGCAACATTATGGAAATCCTAATGAACCAAATATTAACATTAGTAATATATTAAATATTAAGTGGAACAGGAATTTGAGTCATTGCCTAACAAGGTCTTATTTCAAGGGCATAGCAAGTTACCTTTTTTTTGTTATCAGATAAAGACTGGATGTGGTAATAAAGTCGGGGGTCAGCATAGGATGAAACGAATAATACTGTAGAACCGTTGGACAAAGGTAAGAGGCACTGGGCAATGGCAATGATTCGACCCTTTGTGTCAGCTATCTATTCGATTTGGACAAATCCTGGAATGGGTTAAGGTCAGACAAAGGGAACTGATTCTATTCCGAGGACAATAATTAAAAGGTCAGTGTCATAAGACGAGGCCAACATAAATATCGTCAATCAAATTCGAACCAGTATTCGTCGAATGGCTGAGGGTCCATACATAGGCCTATAGTAACCGGAATTTATAATACTTGGTCAATGGTAAAGGTTACAGGATAGGGTCAAAAGTTAGCACCTTAGACAAATTGTGTGGCATGGATGTTGCAGTCTGAGCTTTCCGTGTTTACTTTTAAACCATCTTTGAATGAATATGGAATATGTTCTGATTTACACAACAGTTTTAGATACGAAAGTGGAATGCACACGTTATATTTACATGTATATAAACTGGCACGTGTGATGGCTTCTGTAATACTAAATTTGTTATTTCCACTCCAGCAATGTATCTTTCTGCATGTTGTTGAGGTGAAATATTTTTTCGTCAGTAAATATAACACCAGCCCAGTAAATAAGATCTTCCTACACGGTTCTCTGCGAACCCACATCAGCCCTCACAATGCCTAGGTATTAGTTGCTGTTCTTTGGCCGGTGTTTTGTGACGAATACCATCGACAACTCGCACAGCCTGAGTAGTCACATGTAGCTGTAGTTGTTCTCGTATGGTGACCGCGTTGGTAATTTTTTTTTTTTCTCGTATCTGTCGATCATCTTTGGCCGTGGTCTACCATGGTTGTCATCACCTCGGTTGGTTGTATCAGGTCTCCACTTTCTGCCCAAAGCGTTAGCCATAAAGCAACTGTTGTCACTGAAATACCTAGAGTGTTGTCAATCTCTCTTATAGACTTTCCACTCTCTTGCTTGCCAACAGTTCGATCGCGAAGGACGAGGCTATCTTGATGACTGTTCAATCTATATTTCTGTTCCATGTCAATCAAAGAGACAGCAACTTAGAAGCTGATGGTTTCCATGTATCCCCACTTCTCCTCGGAGTGCCATGTGGCACGACGGATTGGTGACACAATGCTAGGGTTAGAACTGATGTGAAATGGCTTGGGCTATGGGGTTTTATATATATATATATATATATATATATATATAAATATATATTTATATATATATATCTGTCTCTATCTATATATCTATCTATCTATATCTATCTATATATATATATATATATATATATATATATATATATATATATATAAATAAATGTGTGTGTGTGTGTGTGTGTGTGTGGGTGGGTGTGGGTGTGTGGAGAGAGAGAGAGAGAGAGAGAGAGAGAGAGAGAGAGAGAGAGAGACAGACAGACAGACAGACAGACAGACAGAGACAGACAGAGACTGTCAATAAGAATGGCTTATCGACCGCAGTAGGGTTTTAAGGCATGCGTTTATTATGAAAGGAGAGCAGATTCTGCGACCTGTACCACCCTCAGTCAAAAGGGGTTGGGAGGGGTAGGAACTGGCTGTTTGGAGGGGGATGGAGAGAGTGTGAGAGGTGGGGGGTTCAGAGGAGGGAGCTTGGGGAGGGGAAGACGGGAGTGAGTTTCCAGCACTGAAATAGCTGATAGAATGGGAAGGGAGGATTTTGTTTCATGAAGGTGATAGCAGCCAGTAACCACAGCTGCACATGACGTGTTAATATTACAAACGGAAACTGCCATTATACAGCTTATGAAAACGATTTGATTTTTGTATCAAATTAATAACTGATGAAGAGTGTTCCCTATCATCTGGCAACGCAAGACAGGAGCGAGTGAGCACCCACTGGATTTGTCTATGATACAGAAGTCTCATTATATCTTTTGATTATCATTGCGGTTGAAGTTTATCAATCAACGAAATGAGCTATGATAACAATGTAAAAAACCCTTTACGTATGTTTACATATACTAGAATCTTCTAAATATATGATTTATGGCTACGTGCCAGTTTTAAACAGTGATTGGTAACCCATTCATTCATTCTTCCACCTAGACACAACAAAGTTGTGAATACGTCACAGGCCGCAGGGATACCAGTTGCAAGACCCAAGCTCCACGCTTATACTGTACCAGGTTCATATGTTGCCAACAGTACATCAACCTGCTCTTCCAGCATGAAACATATGTACTGTAATTTGACACTGCACCATCACATTTTCATTGAGTTGGTTCGACTAATAAAGTACAAATCTATTGAAAATAATATTATGCAGTATCTACAGTAGATTATCCTTTGTACAAGGTAATAATTATACCTGACTTCCAGTCTTCCGGGACTCTACCTTCCTCCCAGGCCAATCTGCACATTTTCCACATCCATTCTGCTACTATCTCTCCCCCATGCTTCAGCATTTCACCACACACTCCATCAATTCCTGGGGCTTTCCCCAATTTAACTTTCTTCATTGCCTCCATAACTTCTATCCTACTGATTTCTTCCCGTCTTCTCACCTCCCTCCTTCTACCAGCCATTCCCCAGCCTCTTATACTCGCATTACTTCCATCCTGTATGTTCAGCAATTCCTTAAAGTGTTCTCTCCATCTGCTCACTTTTTCTCCCTTCTCCACTAGTAATCTACCATTTTTATATTTCACTCCCCTGCTAACTTCACTTCCACCCTGTCTTACTTTCTTCACCTCTTTCCAGAACATTTTCTTACAGTCTCTCCACTTTGCACTCAAATTCCTTCCAAATTCCTCATCCACTCTCTTCTTACTCTCTCTTACTAATCTTTTCACCCATCTTTTTCTTTCTGCATATAACTCTCTTCCGCCTCTCAACTTCTTCTGCTCCCCTATCTCTCATCCATTCATTGTATGCTTTCTTCTTTTGTGCCACAGCCTGTCTCACCTCTTCAGTCCACCACGCTGTTCCTTGCACCCCCCTCCGTCTTAACTTCCTCCCACACACCACATCACATGCTGCACATATTACTTCTGTAAGTATCCTGCACACACCTTCCACGTCCCCCATCTGCTCCAATCCATATTTGCCCAATCGTTCCTCCACATCTCTCTCTTATACTCTGCCTTTTTCTCATCCTTTTGTAACCTTTCCACTCTTCTTGCAACTACTCCTTCCTCTCGTCTTTCCCTTCTTCTATTCCTCCATCTTACTTGGATCTTAATTCTGGCCACCACCAAGTAGTGGTCAGAAAGTCCACTCCCCCAGCCTCTATAAGCTCTTACATCCATAACACATCTTCGCATCCTTTCATCCACACACACATAATCAATCATTGCCTTCCTTTCATTCAGTTCACCACCCACCCCTCTCATCACTCGCCATGTATACCTGTGGATCATTTTATGCCTGAAGAGGGTATTGGCTATGACCAACCCCCTCCCAGCACAGATGTCCACTAACGCACTGCCATTCTCATCTATCTCAGCAGGCACACCCAACTCACCAACTATTCCATCCACCTTCACATTCCCTACTTTACCATTCATATCACCGATCAAAAACACTCTCTCATTCCTTCCAAACTTTTCCATGCACACTTCCACATTTTTCCAGAACTCTTCTCTCACTCTGCTAGCACGATCTTGCGTTGGCGCATACACACACATAATCGCCCACATTTGTATTCCAACTTTCAACTTTACCCACACAATCCTTGACCCAACTGATCCATACTGTCTTATGTTCTTCTTCCATCATTTACTCACAACTATACATACTCCTTCCTTTGCCCTCTCATTCTCACCTACTCCTGCACATATACCCCATCCATACTCCCATTCTCTCACACTTTCTCCTCTTCATTTTGTTTCAGTTATTCCACATACATCCACTTTCGCACCCTCAAGCACCTGGACAATCTCTCTCTCTTTCACCTCATCATTCGCACCTCTTACATTCCATGTAGCCATTACCAAGTCCTTTGTCCGGTCATGGGTCGTCATCAGTAGGTCAATCCTTGTCCGAGGCTTCTTGTTTGTTTTTTTAGTTTGTTGTTTTTCGAAGAGGGGCACTAACCCTCCGCCAACCCTATTAGTCGCCTTTTACGACAAGCAAGGATACAGGGAGAGTATTCTTGAAAACCCCCCTACCCCCAGGGGTAGGATACTTATAGATAGAGTTAGAGAAAGAATAGAGGAATTAGTTGGAGAAGAACAGGGAGGCTTTAGGAAGGGAAGAGGTTGTGTAGATCAGATATTCATTCTTAGATCTTTAGTGGAATAGTTTCTAGGGAAGGGAAAGAAGTTGTATGCGGCTTTCATGGATTTGGAGAAAGCATATGACAGGGTGGATAGACAAGGATTGTGGAAAGTATTAAGAATATGTGGAGTAGATGGGAAGTTGTTGAATGCTGTGAATAGTATGTATGATGGTGCTAAGGCTGCAGTGCGTGTGGATGGTGAACTAAGTGAATTTTTCTCTTTGAAGGTTGTGTTGAAACAGGGATGTGTCATGTCTCCATGGTTGTTCAATCTGTACATGGATGGGGTAATAAAAGAGGTACAAGGTAGGGTAGTGGATGTTGGAGTGGCCCTGGTGAGAGAGGATAGTGTTTGGAAACTCCCTGTAATGTTGTTTGCAGATGATACTGTGTTGTTGAGTGAAGACGAAGGAGAGCTGCAAGGCTTGGTGGAGGAGTTTGGGAGAGTGTGTAAGAAATGGAATCTAAAGGTGAATGTAGGGAAGAGTAAAGTGATGGTCTTTGAGAGAGGTGAAGTCAGTGAATGTACAGCGAGGTTGGATGGTGAGGAATTGGAAAATGTGAGTACGTTTAAGTACTTGGGTAGTGTGATGAGTAAGGATGGAGGTTTGGAGGGTGAAGTGCTTGAAAGGGTACAGCAGGGAAGAAAGGTTGCTGGTTCTTTGAAAGCAGTGATAAGAAACAGGGAAGTGAGCAAGGAAGTGAAAAAGTTACTACATGACAGCATTGTGATACCAACTCTAACGTATGGAAGTGAAGCTTGGACGTTGTTGGAAGGACACAAGTCAAGAGTGAGAGCAGTGGAAATGAGTTATTTAAGAGGAGCCTGTGGAGTCACATGGAGAGACAGGCTGACGAATGAGGATATAAAGGAGCTTTGTGGTGTGGATGTGGATGTGATAGGAAGCGTTATGAGGAACACACTGAGGTGGTTTGGCCATGTGGAGAGGATGGAGGGTGAGAGACTGACGAAGAAAGTGTATGTGAGTGAGGTGGAGGGAGGAAGAGGGAGAGGGAGGCCGAGGATGATAAGGAGGGATGGGGTGGAGAGGTATATGAGAGAGGGGGGTGTGAGTCGGGAGCAGGGCAGTGAAATGGCGGGGGACAGGGCGATGTGGAGGCGATTTGTTTGTGGCCACCCCAAAAGGGATTGAGGTGTCTGGCAATAGATAGATAGATCTAGGTTATGTTCTTCAAGCCCTTCAACCCTTGAAAGTCGTTTTTATTTAGTTTTATACCAGCCGATTTTATTCTTCTTAGTAGAGGGCCCTAAATTATTCAAATTGATGAAGGCAATGTCTAACCCCCTCCATTTCGTAAAGACTTGCCTGTCCCGAATAAATTGACTGACCTAGGCAGCTGAAATGTACGGGATGAGTAGATGGTGTTTGATTCGCGGCTGCTGAGTGGCCGCCAATGATATAATTCTACTGCTCTTCTTATTTTAGCACATACATTTAATTTTACCAGCCACGATAGCGAAGCTGGTATTGTTTTCAATAAGTGTGTGTGTGTGTGTGTGTGTGTGTGTGTGTGTGTGTGTGTGTGTGTGTGTGTGTGTGTTTGTGTGTGTGTGTACAATAACTTCGCAACCACTAAAGATATCATAAAAAAAAAAACTTTACAGATGTGTAGTAGGGAAAAAATGCGACCACGACTTCGAAATTAGTGAAAGTAGGTTAAGGTCTGTCTGTCTGTTACCACGATAACTTCACAACCGTTCAAGATATCACAAAATTTTACACGTTTGTGGTAGAGATGAAAATCTCATAAGAGTTTGAAATTGGTGAAAGTAGATCAAGGTCTGTGTGTCTGTTACCACTTTAACTTCGCAACCGCTCAAGTTAACATAAGAAAATTTTACAGGTGTTTAGCAGGGATGAAAATCTACGAGTTCGAAATTGGTGAAAGTAGGTCAAGGTCAAGGTCATATTCCGAGCCACGCTAGATGTGTATCGGCTCGCGGCTGGTGTGATTCCTCCCTGAGGGGGCCACAAGCTGCAAATTGCTTGCAATATAAACAACCATCTTAAATATGGAATATTTTCCGAAGCTTGTGAGGTCAAAATTAGCTTTAAAAGTTTATTGTTAATACAAAGAAGATTGAAGTTGATTATAAAGTTTTTTAACCCCTACACCGCGGGCATGTTTACCAATGTTTTGCGTGTCCTGCGGGGTTATTCGGGCTCCGACAGACTCTCAAAAAATATTTGCCAAAAATTAGTTATTAGTCCTAGAATATTAAAATTACATATGCTTATGGCACATACCTTCAGCTTTTTCCTGGAATGTTTGTTGAGCCTTCATCGGTTACCGTAGGACTTGTGGAGACCTCTGAAGTTGGGTAACGAAGTCTCCACTTTACACTTCCCGACAACCCGTAATATGATTACCACAGCCAGATATTAACACTATAAACACTATCTATGATTTTCAAGTAGTTTGGGATCCATACTCTAAAAAAAAAACCCACTGTGAAAGCAATGAAAATAACGAGCGCGTCTGACCGTCGCACTTGCGCTAGTTCGCTCTTGGTACTCTGTCATTTATTATTCATAAAACCCCTCACACTTTATATTTCTATTACTATATCACACTTATATATATCTGGAGTTTTTCTCCATAAGTTTCCTTCAGTAGTATTAGTTTATTGTCACTGAAGTCATTCAATTTTTCATTCAATAAAATACGTAGAGAGCCACGGATTCACTTTCACTGTTATAACATAAAGTATTTGTACTCATATTCTTATATTACTAATTACTTACATTACTATTTACATTTTCTATTGTATTTTCAATATTTACCCTTCTATTTCACTTACACTATGTTAGTCACTGTCACTTTCAGTAAGATAAAACTATAATACACTGTTCAATCATATGTACTGAACATCCATTGCTTTCACTTGCTATTTACACGTTATTTACACATTGTTTACACATTATTTAAACATTATTTCCACATTACTCTCCTTTCCCACTTGCACTGTTAGAACTGCTTCTGGCTGTGGTAATCAAAGAAGCAGGTAACACAGAGGGGAACCTGGCACTCAGCGCACTGCCAAGAGGTGCGTTTGTGCTCAGGTGTGCGGCGGGTGGTATGTGCACACACCTGGCACCTGCGGATCGCAGCCTTCCTTTTGCCTGTGGCAGGCATTAGCTCCAGTCTGTGCTGATCCATATACGCCCTCTGCTCAAGTCGGTCGGGATGTGTTACTGGATGGCGCCTTGGAGTTGCTGCTGTCACCCTACCATATCTTTTCAGCAGCTACTTGACACAAGTCCTGGCGAACAACCTCAGGGAGAAGGACTTGGGTGGCTTGACCTTCATCTTGTACAGGATGAAGGCGTTCAGCATCGTCATATCTATGAGATGCAGAAAAACTTTCCTGTACCACCTAGTATTCTTCCTGAGGCAGTCGATCTCACCAATCATCATGTCGGACTTGTCCACCAGCCGCATGTTGATATTGTAGTCCAACACAGCATCAGGTTTCATCACAGGTTCGCCTGTCCTATGTCGACCTTCCCACTGTCTGTCATTTCCCCCTTATGTACGGTGGTGAGCATGTGCACGACCCTCTTGTCATGCCACCGTATTGCCAGCATCTTCTCAGATTTGCGTAGGTGCACGTCTCCTCGCTGCGAGGTTCCTGCCTCTGTGAATTTAGGGAAGTGGGCATGATTACTTTTGACAGTGCCGCAGGAGCCAATGCCGTGCTCTGAAAGGTATTTGGCAAGTTTTGGTGCTGTATAATAGTTGTCTGTATACAGCACATGATTCCCACCAAAATACTTTTCAAGGAGCACTTTCACTACACAGCCTGAGAAGCCAAGGGGGTGTGTTTTATCCAGATCGACAGTGCTGGCTGAATAAATGACGAAGTCAAGGATGTACCCCGTCTTACAGTCGCACAGTACAAAGAACTTAATTCCAAAGCGATGGCGTTTGCTTGGAATGTACTGTACAAACCGAAGACGTCCTCTGAACAAAACCAAGGATTCGTCAATGACAGCCTTCTGAAAGGGGTGGAAGAATGACATAAACTTATCCTTCATTCTGTTCAGAATATCCCGGATCTTCCAGAGTGGGTCGGTTTGGGAAGGTACATCGTTGTCGGCAAAGTGCAGGTTTCCCATGATGTTCCGGAAGCGATCTCTGGCCATGTACTTATTGAAGGTGGGTGAGGGTAGTAAGGGGTCCATGGACCAGTATTCTTCCAACTCATGCTTCTTGGAGTGTGGCATGAGAAGTATGAGGGCAAAGAACACATACAACTCCTGCACTCCCGGCATGGACCACTGTTGCATCTTGGCTGCACCTGTACCACTTGCAGCACGTTGTGATTCATACCTGTTGGTCTCATCACATTTGTGCTGCATGACTTCGTCATCTAGGAAGGCCAAAAGGTAGTCCACACACTCAGCATTATCGTCAAGAGTGAAGGCAGGCTGTACTCCTGAGGAACTCTCATCAAAAACTAAATGTTCTGGTACAAAATCGGACCCTCCCGTCCACGTGAAGGCGTCCAGGATTCCCTGTCGTGGCGGTGTAGGGTGGGTGGTGGTGGTGGGTGGCTGTGAGGCAGATTTACCCCATTCAAGGTCACTTGCATTGACCCTGGGTTGCCGTACAGCACTAGCAGCCCTTACTCTACTACCAACTCTACTTTTACTAGTCCGGGATTTACCTCTTCCTCTACGGCCTGCCTTCACTGTTGATGCTGGTGGTGACTCCGACAACGAAGGCTCCGGAGATAACTCAGCAGAAGAAGAGGAAGAAATGAGTGAAGTGGGGCTTGGGGAACGGGAAGGTGAATCAACTCGGGACTCATGGCGGGCTGGGTCACGCGGGGCCATTGTTCTGGGGCTAACACGCTGTCTTTTCACTCCCTTCCCAAATTCCTTCCCTTGCTGCACTAACGGCTCCTTTCCCTTGGAGCTAGGGATACCTTCCGACACTGAAGCACTCGTACTAGCACTTTCTGGCATGATTACCTCACCCGGCTCATCACACGATTCACCCGAATCGTCAAAATCACTATCCATCATCGCCATGGACAATTCTGCTAGTTCACGTGCCACTGCAGAGTCACTAAGTCCTTTCCTGCTTCCCTCATGACTTTTTATGGGTGTAGAGGTCACGGGGCCCTTTGCAATGGGCGCAGAAGCAGCAGAAATGGCGGGGGGCGAGTGCGACATGGTTTGACCACAGCGGAGGACAAGGAACTAAATGCCGTGGCTTATCTGAGAAGGCAAGGGTTGACAATGACACTGAGGCTGACAGCGCTAACTTACATGCTAATAAATTATTGGTAGAAAATCTCGGCAATACATAAAGAAATAGGTAGTTCCAGGTGAATGTAAATGTCACTTAGGCTTCTCCCTTCCTTTCTCATATATATTTTTATTACAGACATAGATTACAAGGCATAATTCAAAGGGGAAATTACCGTGGTAATGTAGCAATGAATGCACTAGAGGTGTTGTCAGGTGATAATTAGCCAATTCCTGGTATATAACACTATCACTTACCTGATTTTTTTTTGGTATATATTATTTTGTATAAGTATAGGGCATAGGGCTTATTTCAGTGGATGAAATCTGTGGAAAAATCGGGGAGATTTGCTTAGCACAGCGCGGCCTGGGAGGTGAGAGGACAGGGTAATGGAGGGCAGGTAGGGAAGGGAGTCATGAAGGGGGGAAAACCGCTAAAATGTCAACAATGGATGGGAGTACGGATGAGATTTGGAGTTTTTTTTTTTTTTTTTTTTATGCGAGGAAGAAGGAACCAAAGGCCATGAGCCCGCAGTAACAGTTCCCTCCAAGAGAAAAACAAAATACAATATAGAGCCAAATTCAAGATCCGATCATTTTGAGATGCCTGGACACACTGCGTTTGAAAGACTGGAGATCATAGGCAGCAGGAAATACAGACAGAGGGAGACAGTTCCAGAGCTGACCTGTTGTATAAATGAAAGACTGGGAGTAACGGTTAACTCTTGCATTAGAGAGTTGGACAGAAAAAGGATGAGAGTTTGCTGTCAGACGGGTGCTACGCGCCCGTCGTAGAGGTGGAGGAATGCAAGCAGACAGTTCAGAGGAGCAGTGACCATTAAAGTAGCGATAGAAAAGAGATAAAGATGCAACAGTGCGGCGAAGAGACAGAGGTTGAAGGGAGTCAGAAAGAGGAGGAGAGTTAATGAGACGAAAAGCCTTTGACTCCACCCTATTGAGAAGAGCTGTATGTGGGGAGCCACCCCACACATGAGAGTTGTACTCCACACAGGGGCGGATAAAACCCATGTATAGAGTCAACAATTGTGCAGGGGTAAAGAAAGAGCGGAGTCGGCTTAGCACACCCAATCTCTTGGAAGCAGATTTTACAAGAGATGTAATATGATCTTTCCAAGATAAGTCCCGAGTAAATGAAACCCCAAGCATGTTCAAGGATGATGCAGGATTAAGCTGAATATTATTAAACATTAGTGGGTATACCTGTGGAAGATTTTGTCGGGTTGATAGGTGTAAGAACTGAGTCTTAGATGCATTAAAGACAACCATATTATTTTTACCCCAGTCAGAGATACGAGCCAAGTCAGACATTAGGTGTGCCATAGCCTCATCCCTTGTTTGTTGAAGTAACTGTTGAGATGGGCGTTGCGGGAACCGAATGGAAAGGTGAAGGGTGGAGTCATCAGCGTATGAGTGGATATGGTTAGATGTACAGCTTAGAAGATCATTGATGAATAAAAGGAAGAGAGTTGGTGATAGGACAGAGCCCTGAGGAACACCACTGTTGATAGATCTAGGAGAAGAACGATGGCCGTCTACAACAGCGGCTATAGAACGACCAGAAAGGAAGCTAGCGATGAAGGCACAGATAGAAGGATAGAAACCGTAGGAGAGCAGTTTGGAAATTAAAGATTTATGCCAGACTCGATCGTAAGCCTTTGAGATGTCGAGTGCAATGGCAAAGCTTTCGCCAAAGTCCCGAAAGGAGGATGACCAGGAGTCTGAAAGGTAGGTGAGAAGATCGCCAGTGGAGCGTCCCTGACGGAACCCATACTGACGATCGGAAAGAAGGTTGTGATAGGAAAGATGCCTTAAAATTTTTCTATTAAGAATTGACTCGAAAACTTTTGAAATACAGGACTTTAAAGCAATTGGACGATAGTTGGAGGGTTGGGAGTGGTCACCCTTCTTTGGGACTGGCTGAATGAGAGCAAACTTCCAGCAAGAAGGAAAGGTACAAGTTGACAGACAAAGACGAAAGAGTTTGCCTAGGCAGGGTGTAAGCACAGAAGCACAGTTCTTGAGAACAACAGGAGGGACCCCATCAGGCCCATATGCCTTGTTAGTACTGAGGCCAGTGATGGCAGAAAATACATCAACTGAAGAAATTTTAATGTCAGCCATGAGGAAGTCAGAGGGGGGAAGTGATGGAGGAACAGCACCGGAATCGTCTAAGGTAGAATTGGAGGAGAAAGTCTGTGCGAAGAGATCTGCTTTATCAGTAGAAGAAATAGCTACAGACCCATCAGAGTAGAAAAGAGGAGGGAAGGATGATGAGGTAAAGTTGTTAGAAAGATTTTTAGCAAGATGCCAGAAGGAGCGGGAAGAATTCGAGTTGGAGAGTTGAGAGCATTTAGTATGGATGAAATTATTTTTAGTAGAGCGAAGAACAGACTTAGCACGATTCCGGGCAGAAACGTAAAGATGATGTGATTCAGGGGTGGGTTGGCTCTGGTACCTTTTGTAGGCCCTCTCCTTGTTGCGGACAGCATTAGAACAAGCGTGATTAAACCAAGGCTTTCTTGCGTTAGTCAAAGGATATGAGAAAGGAATGTAAGCTTCCATGCCCGAGAGAATAACCTCCGTAATGCGCAAGGCACACTCAGATGGCTCACGGCCATGGAAGCAATAATCATTCCAGGGAAAATCAAAGAAGTACTGCCTGAGGGCCTCCCAGTCTGCCGCTCCAAAATGCCACAGACGACGTTTCCCTGGAGGGTCCACAGGCCGTACCGGAGTGATAGGACAGGTTAAGGTAATAAGGTTGTGATCGGAGGAGCCCAACGGAGAGAAAAGATTAACAGAGTAAGCAGAAGGATTAGTTGTGAGGAAGAGGTCAAGTATGTTGGAGCTCTCTCCAAGGCGGTCAGGGATACGGGTAGGGTGCTGTACAAGCTGCTCTAGATCATTAAGGATAGAAAAGATGTAGGCTTGTTCACCAGGTGGATCCGTGAAAGGAGAGGAGAGCCAAAGGTGGTGGTGAACATTGAAGAATGGAGATTTCAGAGAAAGGAGAAATGGATAGAATGTGTTCCATCGTAGAAGTAAGATAGTCGAAGAATTTTTGATAGTCAGTAGAATTAGGGGATAAGTAAACAGCACAGATATATTTAGTCAGAGAATGACAGGAAAGCCGAAGCCAGAGTGTGGAGAATTCAGAAGAATCAAGTTCAGGAACACGAGAGCAAGATAAGTTGTTGCGTAAATATACACAACAGCCACCTTTGGCTTTGAAATGAGTATAGAGAAAGTAGGAGGATACAGAAAAGGGTTTGCTGACTAGTGTTGGACATTGGCAGTACTGATAGATGATACAAGCCACCACTTGAAAGCCCGGGATAATTCAAAATAACACAGAATCACAAAAGTGACGCCTAGCGGTATGATCCATTGCGCCCGAGTGTCACGAAAGTGACGCCCCGCGGTATGATCAATTGTGCCCGAGTGTCACGAAAGTGACGCCCCGCGGTTAAGGGGTTAAAACGATGAGTGACGTTTAGAGTAAATTATCTACCCACGGTGTACACCTACGTCCACATGTTGCACTGCATCCACCCAAGGTGTACACCTACGTCCGCATGTTGCACTATAATATCCACCCACTGTGTAGGCCTACATGTAGTACGTCCGCATGTTGCACTGCAGTGCATGCCTGCGTTTACTTCAATGACATCGTCGGCTTCCAATCAGCAGCCACGAATCAAACACACCCTACTTGCCCCATACATCTCAGGTGCACAGGTCAGTCAAACAGACTATAGTTGTTACAAGAGCAAAATGAACAAAACGTCCTTATTTTGAAGACGTTTAAGCGGTAGATGTACAGTATCCGCGTTTGTGTACTCTCTCTCTCTGCACCCCCCCCCTCCGTCTCTGTCTCTGTTTCTATCTATCTGTCTGTCTGTGTCTCTCTCTCTGTCTGTCTGTCTGTCTCTCTCTCTCTCTCTCTCTCTCTCCGTCTTTCCATAATACATCGAACCCCAAAACTATTTCCATTTTTTTTTTTTTACTTTCCTGTTTAATCTTTCCGTGACTTCCATTGACCTATCATAATGTCTCTATTGCTCCATGGTTGTCTCTTTCATTCCATAATACTGTTTCATTCCACCTACCTCCCCACACAGTACCAGTACATCATCACCACCACCACACTACACTACACCACACCACACTCCACCACCCTAAACCACACCATACTACACCACACTACATCTCAGCACCCTCCAACACACCACACCAAGCTCCACAACAACATATTACATTATACCAAACTCCAGGGCATAGTACACCACACATCGAGCATACTCTACCCCATACTGAACCACAATACAGCACACTACACCAGTCCATCTCTCACATTATTACATTACAGTAAACTACACCAGTATCGACCTCACTAAACCACTCTACCATACTGCATCAAACTACACCATACAACAACCACAGTAACCCACTGTATATACCACACTACACCACATTACACCATACTGTATCAGTTTGCTTCTCACCATACTACACTACATCCCACCATACTACTTCACACTCCGCAGACCACCACAGCACATTACACAATACAACAGCACACTACACTGCACCACGGTTTATCATATTACACCTTTCTGCCACACATTAAATCACATTCCACCTCTGCACATCCCACTCCATCACTCTACCTTTCAGTCTATTACTCCATCTTCCACCCCATCACACCAACTCCCACTCTGTTAGGCCTACTCCACTCCACCTTTCATCATACTCCACCGCTTCACCTCCCACTCCATCACTTCACCTCTCACTCCACCATCCACTCCCCACTACATCACCCCAATTCCCACTCCACTACTCATTCCACTCCATCACTACACCATCCTTTCCATCTCCCACCCCACCACTACACCTTTCACTTCATCTCCCACTCCACCACTCCATCTTCCACTCCATCACCCACTCCACCACTCCACCTTTCACTTCATCTCCCACTCCACCACTCCATCTTCCACTCCATCACCCACTCCACCACTACACCTTTCACTTCATCTCCCACTCCACCACTACATCTTCCACTCCATCTCCCACTCCACCACTACACCTTCCACTCCATCTCCCACTCCACTACTACACCTTCCACTCCATCTCCCACTCCACCACTACACCTTCCACTCCATCTCCCACTCCATCACTACACCTTCCACTCCATCTCCCACTCCACCACTACACCTTCCACTCCATCTCCCACTCCACCACTACACCTTCCACTCCATCTCCCACTCCACCACTTAGCTTTCTTCTCGACCATTCCACCTTCAATTCAATCACTCCACCTCCACCGCTAGACCTATTCTATCACTCAACCAATGAGCCTCCTACTCAACCGCTCCACCTCCACTCCAATCACCCAGCCTCCTACCCCATCACGCTACACCCCACTCCACAAATCTTCAGTCCACTCTACCACTCCATTTCCCACTCCAGACCTCCAGCTCCTAATCCACCTCTCCATTTCCCACTCCAACTCCCTCTCAACCTTCAACTTCACCAGACACCCCACCACTTCATGTCTAGCTACACCACTCCAAATCCCACTATTCCTCTCCACCACTCTACCACATCTGCCTGGCGTTAATATTTCTTCCACTCTTTTTTCCACTGTATATTTCACACCGTACAGCCTACGCAGAGGCTTGGGTTGCAGTAATCTTAGAAAGGGGTTATTTCAGAAAACGTTGTCATGGAAACGGAATCCAAGAAATTCACAGAAATGGTTTTAAGCCTAACTAAAACTCTACACCTTGCAGCGTTCCCTGTGAACATCTGCTGTGAAGTTGGACTGCACGGTTTTGCTGTGCTTGTTTCTTTTCTTTCCAACCTCATACATCATTATATGCTACTTCTCTCTCTCTCTCTCTCTCTCTCTCTCTCTCTCTCTCTCTCTCTCTCTCTGTTCTTCTTCTTCTTCTTCTTCTTCTTCCTCTTCCGTCTCATTCATCTCTTTTCCAATTTTTATTTCACATATTTTGCGGGAGGCTTTGGAAAATGATGAAGAGGATGAATTTTGCCTCTTTGCATATTGATTGATTGAGAGAGAGAGAGAGAGAGAGAGAGAGAGAGAGAGAGAGAGAGAGAGAGAGAGAGAGAGAGAGAGAATAATGGATACTTAATACGGAGAGAAGGTTTGAGAGAGACGGATATGGACAAGGGAGAAGTCTGATTTATTGACATTATATGGAAGAAGAAAGGGCGAGTGAGACGAAGAGAAAGGGAGGGGAAGGAAGTAATATGGGAAGGAGAAAGAAAAGAAAGAGAGAGAGGGAGGGAGGAAGAAGGAAGGGGGGAGGGGGAAACATGAGAGGGCGAGAGGTATCACTAGTTGTTCTCATTCTTGTCTTTCACTATATGTAATAATTCTTCTTAAACAAACTGTACTACTTCTTTTGTATGATCAGTAAGTGGTTTTGAAGGCTTTTTAACGCTTCTTCATCAGCGAATTATTCAACACATTGCAATTGAATATCTTTTGTTACTGATAAAACTATAAAAATTTTCAAATGGCATAAGTAACATAAAAGAGAATGTTAATGTGCAAATAGATAATTAAGGAAGGGGTGCTCTGAAGCCACCTTTACGACCTAATATACGGACCTGTATGTAACCCACAGTTGTGGGCATAAATATCGACTCAACACAATGCAGTAAAAAAAGAGACACAGTGAACAGTGCCTTTCTAAACCTAGTACTGCAGTTTTTGGAGCCTAACGAAAGTTTCAAAACAATCTGTAAAAGGTTCATAATTGTTCTACAGAAAATTGGATCGATATCATTGTCAGCAGCTTTGAGTCCTTTGAAGATAAAGATTTACCTGTAGGTCGAGGGCCGTACCCAAGTAATTTCTTGAACCGAAATTGTGTGTATACGATGGCCGAGCCCAACGAAAGTTTCAAAACAATTCGTAAAAGGTCCATAATTGTTCGACTGCAAATTGGATCGATATCATTGTCAGCAGCTTTAAGTGAGTCGTTTGAAGATAAAAATTTAGGTCGAGGGCCGTACCCAAGTAATTTCTTGAACCGAAATTGTGTGTATACGATGGCCGGTTTATAGAGTTTCTCAAATGTCATAACTTCGCTGCTAAGCTGGAGTAAATATTAAAGCAAAAAGTACAACAAAATACCTGATACTATTTAACTGCTATGGAGAATTGATTATCGTAGAAATTGGATAAGGTCCATTATGAACAGAAGCCACAGGGATTTCGCCCTTTGCAAAAAGCTTCCAAACAGAGTTTTTCCCAGGGTAAGTATATATTGATGATAAGTCTGCATTTGTGATGCCATGGTGTTATACTTTTTACTTGCTTAGTGCAATGGAAACATACATTGATCTTGGCGAATATCATCGCCAACATTGCAAGGTTATAACGTAATTGACTCTCTGTGTGTGTCCGTCTGTTCCCAAACTATCTCCAAATCAAGTGGGCAACTTGTATCCAAAATTTGTGGGAAGTAGCCCGGGATATATGACTTGTTTATTAGCTAATACCCTCTTCAAGCATAAAATGATCCACAGGTATACATGGCGAGTGATGAGAAGGGTGGATGGTGAACTGAATGAAAGGAAGGCAATGATTGATTATGTGTGTGTGGATGAAGGGATGCAAAGATGTGTAATGGATGCAAGAGCTTATAGAGGTTGGGGGAGTGGACTTTCTGACCACTACTTGGTGGTGGCCAGAATTAGGATCCAAGTAAGATGGAGAAATAGAAGAAGGGAAAGGCGAGAGGAAGGAGTAGTTGCAAGGAGAGAGGAATGGTTACATGAGGATGAGAAAAAGGCAGAGTATAAGAGAGAAGTGGAGGAACGATTGGGCAAATATGAATTGGAGCAGATGGGGGACGTGGAAGGTGTGTGCAAGATATTTACAGAAGAAATATGTGCAGCATGTGATGTGGTGTGTGAGAGGAAGAGAACACGGAGGGGGGTGCAAGTAACAGCGTGGTGGACTGAACAGGTGAGACAGGCTGTGGTACAAAAGAAGAAAGCATACAATGAAAGGATGAGAAATAGGGGCGTGGAAGAAGTTGAGAGGCGAAAGAGAGAGTTATATGTAGAAAGAAAGAGAGAGGTGAAAAGATTAGTAAGAGAGAGTAAGAAGAGAGTGGATGAGGAATTTGGAAGGAATTTGAGTGTAAAGTGGAGGGACTGTAAGAAAATGTTCTGGAAAGAGATGAAGAGAGTAAGACAGGGTGGAAGTGAGGTTATCAGGGGAGTGAAAGATAAAAATGGTAGATTACTAGTGGAGAAGGGTGAAAGAGTGAGAAGATGGAGAGAACACTTTAAGGAATTGTTGATCATACAGGACGGAAGTAATGCGAGTATAAGTGGCTGGGGAATGGCTGGGAGAAGGAGGGAGGTGAGAAGACAGGTAGAAATCAGTAGGCTAGAAGTTTTGGAAGCAATGAAGAAAGTTAAATTGGGGAAAGCCCCAGGAATTGATGGAGTGTGTGGTGAAATGCTGAAGCATGGGGGAGAGATTGTAGTAGAATGGATGTGGAAGATGTGTAGATTGGCCTGGGAGGAAGGTAGAGTCCCGGAGGATTGGAAGTCAGGTATAATTATTCCCTTGTACAAAGGAAAAGGGGAAAAAGAAGTGTGTGGTAATCATAGGGGCATTTGTCTTCTTAGTATAATAGGAAAAGTATATGGTAGGATACTTATTGACAGAGTTAGAGAAAGAACAGAGGAATTAGTTGGAGAAGAACAGGGAGGCTTTAGGAAGGGAAGCGGTTGTGTAGATCAGATATTCATTATTAGATCTTTAATGGAAAAGTTTCTAGAGAAGGGAAAGAAGTTGTATGTGGCTTTCATGGATTTGGAGAAAGCATATGACAGGGTGGATAGACAAGGATTGTGGAAAGTGTAAAGAATATATGGAGTAGATGGGAAGTTGTTGAATGCTGTGAAGAGTATGTATGAGGGTGCTAAGGCTGCAGTGCGTGTGGATGGTGAACTAAGTGAATTTTTCTCTTTGAAGGTTGTGTTGAAACAGGGATGTGTCATATCTTCATGGTTGTTCAATCTGTACATGGATGGGGTAATAAAAGAGGTACAAGGTAGGGTAGTGGATGTTGGAGTGGCCCTGGTGAGAGAGGATAGTGTTTGGAAACTCCCTGTACTATTGTTTGCAGATGATACTGTGTTGTTGAGTGAAGACAAAGGGGAGCTGCAAGGCTTGGTGGAGGAGTTTGGGAGAGTGTGTAAGAAACGGAATCTAAAGATGAATGTAGGGAAGAGTAAAGTTATGGTCTTTGAGAGAGGTGAAGTCAGTGAATGTACAGCGAGGTTGGATGGTGAGGAATTGGAAAATGTGAATATGTTTAAGTACCTGGGTAGTGTGATGAGTAAGGATGGAGGTTTGGAAGGTGAAGTGCTTGAAAGGGTACAGCAGGGAAGAAAGGTTGCTGGTTCTTTGAAAGCAGTGATAAGAAATAGGGAAGTGAGCATGGAAGTGAAAAAGTTACTACATGACGGTATTGTTATACCAACTCTAACGTATGGAAGTGAATCTTGGACGTTGTTGGAAAGACACAAGTGAAGAGTGAGAGCAGTGGAACTGAGTTATTTAAGAGGAGCCTGTGGAGTCACATGGAGAGACAGGCTGACGAATGAGGATATTAAGGAGCGTTGTGGTGTGGATGTGGATGTGATAGGAAGTGTTATGAGGAACACACTGAGGTGGTTTGGCCATGTGGAGAGGATGGAGGGTGAAAGACTGACGAAGAGATTGTATGTGAGTGAGGTGAAGGGGGGAAGAGGGAGGGGGAGGCCGAGGATGAGATGGAGGGATGGGGTGGAGAGCTATATGTGAGAGGGGAGTGTGAGTTGCGAGCAGTGCAGTGGAATGGCGGGGGACAGGGCGACGTGGAGGCGTTTTGTTTGTGGCCACCCCAAACGGGATTGAGGCGTCAGGCAATAGATAGATAGATAGATAGATAAATAATAATTCAGTTGAAGTTGTAATGATATGTTTCGACTGACAGAGGATTCGGCAAGAAAAAGTACCCTCTAACTTTTTCATTTAGGTTGCCATTATTTACCATTTTCTATCGTACCGTCAACAAGGAGAGCGGTTATTTAAAGGGCAACTATTAGAAATTCTTCAAAGGCCGGTTATACTCAATGACCTTTACCAACATAGTACTCCTGACTTAAGACTTCTGAATGTTATTGTGATATTTAACATAGTAAAAGTAATCATCGAAATTCTAAGACTTTCTTGTTTCTAGATTTTGACGAAGTTGCTATGATATGCCTCCGACTGCCAGAGGGTTACTAAGCCTTTTTTTTTTTTTTTTTTTTTTTTTTTTAGCGATAGGAGCTATATACATTCATGGGCGAATGCTTTGGCTTTTTTTTCGTTACATGTCTTCCTAGGTGAGTATTATTATTATTACTATTGGTATTTTCCTTGGGCAATATTACTGATTTTTACACTCCGTGGAAAATTATCGTAAAAAAAATGTTCATTGGTGATTATTTTGGTGTCGGATATCCTCGTTTCGTGAACAATGTGAAAGATAATTTCCTTGTCGAGTAATTATGTGATAGATGCTTTCCATCGTGAATATTATGCTGATAATTTTAATAGTTGCTAAGTATTATGATGTTAATATTTCCCTTGGTGAATACAGCAGAGACAACTCCTCCATTGTGAATTCTAAGGTGACAGACGTAATTCGTGATTAAATTAGCACAAATTAATTTTCTTTTGTGAAGAATCAGTGTCACTCCTCTCAGCTAATGTACTAATTTTTTTTTAAAGGTGAGGAAGAGGGAACCAAAGGCAACGAGCCCGCAAAACTGTTCCTTCCAAGAGAAAAACAAAATACAAGAGAGAGGCAAATTCAAGATTCGATCATTTCGAGATGCCTGGGCACACTGCGTTCGAAAGATTGGAGATCATAGGAAGCAGGAAATACAGACAGAGGGAGACAGTTCCAGAGTTGACCTGTTGCATATATGAAGGACTGGGAGTAACGGTTAACTCTTGCATTAGAGAGTTGGACAGAAAAGGGATGAGAGTTTGCTGCTAGACGGGTGCTACGCGCCCGTCATAGAGGTGGAGGAATGCATGCAGACAGTTCAGAGGAGCAGTGACCATTGAAGTAGTGATAGAAAAGAGATAGAGATGCAACAGTGCCGCGAAGAGACAGAGGTTGAAGGGAATCAGTAAGAGGAGGAGAGTTAATGAGGCGAAAGCCGTTGACTCCACCCTATTGAGAAGAGCTGTATGTGGGGAGCCTCCCCAGACATGAGAGTTGTACTCCGCGCAGGGGCGGATAAAACCCCTGTAAAGAAGGAACGGAGTCGGCTTAGCACACCCAATCTCTTGGAAGCAGATTTTACAAGAGATGTAATATGATTTTTCCAAGATAAGTCCCGAGTAAATGAAACCCCAAGCATGTTCAAGGATGATGCAGGATTAAGCTGAATATTATTGAACATTAGTGGGTATACCTGTGAAAGATTTTTTCGGGTTGATAGGTGCAAAAACTGAGTCTTTGATGCATTAAAAATAACCAGATTATTTTTACCCCAGTTAGAGATATGAGCCAAGTCAGACATTAGGTGTGCCATAGCCTCATCCCTTGTTTGTTGAAGTAACTGCTGAGATGGACGTTGCGGGAATCGAATGGAAAGGTGAAGGGTGGAGTCATCAGCGTTGAAGTGGATAGGGTTAGATGTACAGCTTAGAAGGTAACTGATGAATAAAAGGAAGAGAGTTGGTGATAGGACAGAGCCCTGAGGAACACCACTGTTAATAGATCTAGGAGAAGAACGATGGCCGTCTACAACAGCAGCTATAGAACGACCAGAAAGGAAGCTAGAGATGAAGGCACAGATAGAAGGATAGAAACCATAAGAGGGCAGTTTGGAAATTAAAGATTTATGCCAGACTCGATCGAAAGCCTTTGAGATGTCAAGTGCAATGGCAAAACTTTCGCCAAAGTCCCGAAAGGAGGATGACCAGGAGTCTGAAAGGTAGGTGAGAAGATCGCCAGTGGAGCGTCCCTGACGGAACCCGTACCGACGATGAGAAAGATGTTTGCGATAGGACAGATGTTTTAAAATTTTTCTATTAAGAATTGACTTGAAAACTTTTGAGACACAGGATGTTAAAGCAATTTGACGATAGTTAGAGGGTTGGGAATGGTCACCCTTCTTTGGGACTGGCTGAATGAGAGCAAACTTCCAGCAAGAAGGAAAGGTACAAGTTGATAGACAAAGACAAAAGAGTTTGCCTAGGCAGGGTGTAAGCACAGAAGCACAGTTCTTGAGAACAACAGGAGGGACTCCATCAGGCTCATATGCCTTATTTTTTTTTTATGCGAGGAAGAAGGAACCAAAGGCCAAGAGCCCGCAGTAACAGTTCCCTCCAAGAGAAAAACAAAATACAATAGAGAGCCAAATTCAAGATCCGATCATTTTGAGATGCCTGGACACACTGCGTTTGAAAGACTGGAGATCATAGGCAGCAGGAAATACAGACAGAGGGAGACAGTTCCGGAGCTGACCTGTTGCATAAATGAAAGACTGGGAGTAACGGTTAACTCTTGCATTAGAGAGTTGGACAGAAAAGGGATGAGAGTTTGCTGCCAGACGGGTGCTACTCGCCCGTCGTAGAGGTGGAGGAATGCAAGCAGACAGTTCAGAGGAGCAGTGACCATTAAAGTAGCGATAGAAAAGAGATAAAGATGCAACAGTGCGGCGAAGAGACAGAGGTTGAAGGGAGTCAGTAAGAGGAGAGATAATGAGACTAAAAGCCTTAGACTCCACCCTATTGAGAAGAGCTGTATGTGGGGAGCCTCCCCAGACATGAGAGTTGTACTCCACACAGGGGTGGATAAAACCCCTGTATAGAGTCAACAATTGTGCAGGGGTAAAGAAAGAGCGGAGTCGGTAAGCACACCCAATCTCTTGGAAGCAGATTTTACAGGAGATGTAATATGATCTTTCCAAGATAAGTCCCGAGTAAATGAAACCCCAAGCATGTTCAAGGATGATGCAGGATTAAGCTGAATATTATTAAACATTAGTGGGTATACCTGTGGAAGATTTTGTCGGGTTGATAGGTGTAAGAACTGAGTCTCAGATGCATTAAAAACAACCATATTATTTTTACCCCAGTCAGAGATACGAGCCAAGTCAGACATTAGGTGTGCTATAGCCTCATCCCTTGTTTGTTGAAGTAACTGTTGAGATGGGCGTTGCGGGAACCAAATGGAAAGGTGAAGGGTGGAGTCATCAGTATATGAGTGGATAGGGTTAGATGTACAGCTTAGAAGATCATTGATGAATAAAAGGAAGAGAGTTGGTGATAGGACAGAGCCCTGAGGATCACCACTGTTGATAGATCTAGGAGAAGAACGATGGCCGTCTACAACAGCGGCTATAGAACGACCAGAAAGGAAGCTTGCGATGAAGGCACAGATAGAAGGATAGAAACCGTAGGAGGGCAGTTTGGAAATTAAAGATTTATGCCAGACTCGATCGAAAGCCTTTGAGATGTCAAGTGCAGTGGCAAAGCTTTCGCCAAAGTCCCAAAAGGAGGATGACCAGGAGTCTGAAAGGTAGGTGAGAAGATCGCCAGTGGAGCGTCCCTGACAGAACCTGTACTGACGATCAGAAAGAAGGTTGTGATAGGAAAGATGCCTTAAAATTTTTGTACTGAGAATTGACTCGAAAACTTTTGAAATAAAGGACGTTAAAGCAATTGGACGATTGTTGGAGGGCTGGGAGTGGTCACCCTTCTTTGGGACTGGCTGAATGAGAGCAAACTTCCAGCAAGAAGGAAAGGTACAAATTGACAGACAAAGGCGAAAGAGTTTGCCTAGGCAGGGTGTAAGCACAGAAGCACAGTTCTTGAGAACAACAGGAGGAACCCCATCAGGCCCATATGCCTTGTTAGTACTGAGGCCAGTGATGGCAGAAAATACATCAACTGAAGAAATTTTAATGTCAGCCATGAGGAGTGTCAGAGGGGGGAAGTGATGGAGGAACAGCACCGGAATCGTCTAAGGTGGAATTGGAGGAGAAAGTCTGTGCGAAGAGATCTGCTTTATCAGTAGAAGAAATAGCTACAGAACCATCAGAGTAGAAAAGAGGAGGGAAGGATGATGAGGTAAAGTTGTTAGAAAGATTTTTAGCAAGGTGCCAGAAGGAGCGGGAAGAATTCGAGTTGGAGAGTTGAGAGCATTTAGTATGGATGAAATTATTTTTAGTAGAGCAAAGAACAGACTTAGGCACGATTCCGGGCAGAAACGTAAAGATGATGTGATTCAGGGGTCGGTTGGCTCCGGTACCTTTTGGAGGCCCTCTCCTTGTTGCAGACAGCATTAGAACAAGCGTGATTAAACCAAGGCTTTCTTGCGTTAGTCAAAGGATATGAGAAAGGAATGAATGCTTCCATGCTTGAGAGAATAACCTCCGGTCATGAAATCAATAATCATTTGAGGGAAAATCAAAGAAGTACTGCCTGAGGGCCTCCCAATCCGCAGCTCGAAAGTGCCACAGACGACGATTCTTTGGAGGGTCCGTAGGCCGTACCTGAGCGATAGGACAGGTTAAGGTTTTAAGGTTGTGATCGGAGCAGCCCAAAAGAGAGAAAATATTAACAGTGTAAGCAGAAGGATTAGATGTAAGGAAGAGGTCAAAAATGTCAGAGCTCTCTCCAAGGCAGTCAGGGATACGGGTAGGGTGCTGTAGAAGCTACTGGTAATAGTGGTTTGTGCATACTACTAGTAATAGTAGTAATAGTAGTAGTAATAATTATAATAATAATAATAAAAATAATAATAAAAATAAAAATAATAATAATAATAATCTATCTATCTATATCTATCTATAGCCCGACGCCCTAATCCCGCAAAGGGTGGCCGCAGACAAAACGCCTCCAAGTCACTCTGTCACCCACCATTTGACTCCCCTCCCCCCAACTCACCCCCCCTCCCTCATATACCTCTCAACTCCATCCCTCCACCTCATCCTCGGTCTACCCCTCCCTCTCCCTCCCTCCACCTCACCTACATACACCCTCTTATAATAATAATAATAATAGTAATAATAATGATGATAATAAAAATAATAATAATAATAATAATAATAATAATAATAATAATAGTAGTAGTAGTAGTAGTGTAGTAGTAGTAGTAATGTAGTAGTAGTAGTAGTTGTGGTAGTAGTTGTAGTGTAGTGGTAGTAATGGTGGTGGTAGTAGTAGTAGTAGTGGTGGTAGTAGTACTAGTAGTAGAAGAGAGGGACCTTCTAGCACTACCACCCAGGATGAGAAGCCTTGGCATTATAAATCCAGGAGCCGCGACAAGCTACGAACATAGAAATTCACTCAGGCTCACCGAAGCCTTGTCACAGACGATTTGCGCCCAGGTTGAGACGAGTGAGATCGACCACCAAAGGCAGAAAGACATAAAGACACAGATAAGCAAGGAGTGAGAAGCAAGACAAAAGGACCAGCTGCAGCACATAACGGAGCATCTATCACCAGACCAATGCAGAAGAGTTCAAATTGCACAGGAGGTTGGGGCATCGTACTGGCTGACAACCTTGCCTCTCAAGGCAAACGGCTTCCATTTCAACAAACAAGAATTTATTGACGTCATAGCCTTAAGATATGGGTGGCCAATAGAGAACCTACCTCAACACTGTGCCCGTGGCACTGCCTTTGATGCAAACCATGCAATGGTTTGTAAGAGGGAAGGCTTTGTTTGCATCCGACACGATGAAGTACACGACCTCACTGCCAAAATGCTGCAGTAAATATGCCATGATGTCACGATTGAGCCAGCTTTGCTACCCTTAGACGGCGAACACTTCACTTACAGAACAGAAACACATCAAATGATGACAGAGTGGATGTCAGTGCTCGTGGTTTCTGGACACGGGGACAGAGGACGTTCTTCGATATTAGAATATTTGATCCCAAGGCAGCATGTCATCGTGAACTGTCTCTCGAAGCTGCACACAAAAGAAATGAACAAAAAACAAACAGTAACTATCAAGAAAGGATCCAACATGTGGCCCATGGTTGATTCATTCCCCTGGTGTTCACAACGTTAAGTGGGCTGGGTCCAGAGGCGGTGAGATTCTTCTCGAGACTGGCAGAGGTTCTTTCTGAGAAGAAACGTCAACCGCAGAGTTCTGTTATGGCCTGGATGAAATGTCGACTGTCATTCTCCATCGTGAGGTCTGCATTCCTATGTCTCAGGGGCACAAGATCATCAGCCCTCAGGCCTGTCTCTCTGGCAGGCATGGATTACGAAGCCACTGTGGTCGAGTCGCATAGACCAGAGACTCCAATAGATTAATGTCTTTATTAACACTGTAATATTAATAAATATAAAATAAAATAATAAAAGTAAAATAAATATAAAATAAAATAATAAAAGTAATAGTAGATGGTTGGTAGCCACAGCCGTTGGCGTACATGGGGCCAACGGATTGTAATATGAGGGTTAGTGTTAACTTTCATATTACAGTACAACTCCAAATGGTGAACTGTATTAGGAAGGTTGGTTTTGATCTTCACAATATAATTCCCCAGTGCATGGAGGTGACTTTGTGAAAAAAAAAATAGTAGTAGTAGTAGCAGTAGTAGTAGTAGTAGCAGTAGTAGTAGCAGTAGTAGTAGCAGTAGTAGTAGTAATAGAAGTAGTAGTAGTACTAATAGTAGTTGTAGTAGCAGTAGTAGTAGTAAAAACATGATAATAATAATAATACCGGTAATAATAATAATAATAATAATAATAATAATACCAGTAGTAGTAGTAGCGGTAGTGGTAATAGTAGTGGTAGTAGTAGTAGTAGTAGTAGTATTAGTGGTAGTAGTAGTAGTAGTAGTACTACTACTACTACTACTACTACTACTACTACTACTACTACTACTACTACTTCTGTGTTCACTGCTGGAACAGAATAATAAACTGCTCCATCCAAGGCAGGTAAAGTAGTGAAAGCATTAACACTGATTCTCCTACGACACACTCATAGCTGAATAAAATCATTTGGCGCTACCTGGAAATGAATACAAGAGCTTTACCCGACTGTGATACGATTACCAGTGACAGTATTACACCCAGGCTTATATAGCTAAATATCGTCTGATTAAACTCGTGTGACGTATCTGGAATTCAGTACTAGAGTTCTTGCATCCATGAGAGGGTTAATGCTTTGAACAATGGGAACAATGCGTCTCAGTTAACGCCGGGGAAGTGGCAGATTTCTTTACAGTTTTCACTTGGTGACAACACAAGTCCTGGAACGACTGAGAGAGAGAGAGAGAGAGAGAGAGAGAGAGAGAGAGAGAGAGAGAACTGAGAGAGAGAGAGAGAGAGAGAGCAACCGATTCAGCCTGATGATATATTATTAAAGGAAAGATGCGGTAAAACATAGCACTTAAAACTCCACCAAGTTTTAGTTTCTTCTTAATACCATCAACAATCTGGTGAAACTTTTCGAGTTGGAGTTATTACGTGCATCTTTCATTGACACGTTTAATTTTGGAAGTTTTTCTAAATTTGAGTAAAATACGACTTCATTGTGGTAAACTAATTATTGAAGACCTTATCTAATCCCTCCAGTTCCCAAACTAGGCTGCGGTGTCTGAAGATTGTTTTATAAATACATAGTCATCGTTGAGTTACCTAAAACTATTTATAATCTTTTCATTTCAAGGGACCCTTTTTAAGCAAAATAAGATAGGTTGTGGATTGCAGCAACGTATGAAATCTGTTACTGATATTCAGGGTGGGAGGGAGACGGTTGGAGAGAACTAAAAAAATTCGCCTCTTAAATAGAGGCTTTTTAGCGATGACTCTATTTAGTCCTCACATTTCAAATGTCTCTCCTAAGTCCATTGAAATCATCTGTCTGTATCAAAAGCCCCTTGACAGCAGTAACTGAGTCTACTGGTATTCAGGAGGGAAGTGAGGCGTTAAGACAAAACACAAAAAGTTAGACCCTTAATTAGAAGCTTAGGTTCTCACGTAATTGCACATAAATATTCCCTGACACACAACAGACAGGCAGCCTATTCATGGCACGGGGAAAGGAGGGGAGGCAGATGGGGAGAGCTGAGAGAGGACAGCGGTGGAAGAGGAAGAAGCGTGAAAGGTAAGGGTGGAAATGAAGGAGTCAAGGGGTGAGGGAAATGTGAGGATGGGATGCTGGGAGACAGGACGGAAGGAAGGATAAAGAGGGTGAGTTAATTAGTAGAAGAAAGGGAATAAGGTTGGTTGAGAGAGAAAAGAGGAAGGTGAAGAACAGAGGTGGAAGCGAGGGAAGCGCTGGCAAACAGAATGGGAGGGAATGAAAGATGCGGAGAGGAAAGCGACGGGTCAGAGAGGGAGGGAAGGAAAGAGGGAGAAAAACAGAGAAAAGAAACAGAAGTTGGGGAGAGGTAAGTGAAGGAGGGGGGAAGCGAAGGAGAAGAAGAAGCGGAGGTAGGGGAAGCATGAGAGAAGGGTGTAGATGGAAAGAGGAAAGAAAGAAGGGCAAGAGAGAGGGAAACGAAGAGAAAGAGAGGGGAGGAGAGAGGAATATGGAGGGTGTGAATTAGGGTAATGGCGATGGTGAGGGAGGAAGAGAAGGAAAGATGGATGTGGAGAGAGGAAGGGAGGGAAAAAGGGAAGGAAAGAGGACACGGAGGGAGAGAAAGAAGAGGGCAAGGGGTTGGGGAGAGGAGAATATGAAGCAGAGGAAGGAAGGTGGAGAAGGAAGGAGAAGGCAGCGGAAAGAAGAGAAGAAAATAGAGGAGGAAATGAAGGGCGCTAGACTGGGAGTGATGGATGGGGAGAATGAAAATTGAAGGGGGAGGAGGTGAGTGAATAGTAGCAGTAGGGAAGGCGAGGGGAGGGCAGGGGAGTAGGAGGAAAGGAAGTGAGTTGTAGGAGGAAAAGAAAGAAGGATGGACACGAAAAGAAGAATGGGGAGAGAGAGGGAGGGAGGGAGGAGAATCATCGGGAGGGCAGGCAGGAGAAGGGATGACTGGGGAAGAGAGATAAATTGGAAGGCTCATTAGTAAACCAGCTCCACGAGATTAAGACGGCAGTAGGAGGGAATAAAGCCACGTTTAGATTGGGCACTGTTTGACAATGGACCCGTATACAGGCAGGGGTACAAGACTGGCGAGGAAAAAGTGACAGGAATAAGGACTACTTGCTTAGCATTAGGGAAGGATAAACAAGTGCTGGAATCAACTTTAATGTTATTTTTAACCCACCTAATATGAGGTCGTTTTGTTTAATTTAGTTCTTGTTATATCTGATGGTTTTACTTGGCTAGTGAAGCGCATTGGAACCACAGGCACTGTGCTTGAATTCGGAGACACAAATTTGTGGCGTTTCGTGAGTAGATGGGCTGAGGGAGAGATAAAAGGAATGACCGGTATTTGCAAAACATGAGGGTATTCAAAGGAGTGATGAGAGATATTCATAAGGGATCTTGAGTAATTTTGACATTAGACTTCCCCTTATAGCATTTAATTACTATTATCGCTCCTCCATTACAAGGCGAATCGATAATGTTTTTGCCCGTCACTGTGTGTGTGTGTGAGTGTGAGTGTGAGTGTGTGTGTGTGTGTGTGTGTGTGTGTGTGTGTGTGTGTGTGTGTGTGTGTGTGTGTGTGTATGTGTGTGTGTGTGTGTGTGTATCTGTTCCCATTATATCTTATGAACGGCTTGAGCTGTCAACATGAAACCTTCAGGGTATCAAGATATGGCCAAAATCTTGGACTTGGCCAACAGCATGTTATGGCGAACGGCCTTGGCCAAGGTAAGGAGAATAAGGGTTACTTGGTTAACGTAATTCAGTTCAATGGCGCATATTTCTGTACAATTAATATTATTTCTACTGTACTGTGTTCTTCTCAGTGGAACCGTCTGGGATTTTGTTGTTGTTGTGATCACCAGGCTGATCTGAAAGTAAGCCCGATAGCCTGCAGGCTGCATTTCGTGAGGAAAAGGTTGACAGCAAGGTTAGGGAAATAAAGAGCTAACCTTATTTATCGTACGATCTTTGGCTACTTTATTCAGCTTGGTACAGCACCCTGGTAGTAAAGAGGCCACTGAAGGCAGTATCTAACGCCTCTGGTTCGAAAAGTCAATCGTAAGGTGAATGGCAATATTCTAGGTGGCATGGGAGGCTTCGTAGCACCGATTCCTAAGTGATTTACTTGGCATATTAGCACTGTCAACTACTGTATATTGCTTTATTGTCGCCCGCCCTACGAGGCGGAGCGATAGCGTTTTTGCCTGCCTGACTCTGTGTGTGTGTGTGTGTGTGTGTGTGTTTGTTTGTTCCCATTACATCTCATGAACAGCTTGAGCTAACAACATGAAACCTTCAAGGGTATTAAGATATGGCCAAAAATCTTGGCCGAGTACGAATATGCTGGGCACTCGGGGTCAACGTCAAGGTCACCGAAATGGTTGCCAAAGGTCAACTAGTTTCTATCGCCCGCCTTTAGCACCATTATATCTCATGAACGGCTTGAGCTATCAACATGAATCCTTCAGAGTATGACAATGTGGCCAAATCTTGGACTTGGCTAACACATATTGTGGCAGGCGATTAACATTCGGCTCCTGAACGTTTTTCCTTCTTTTAAAACACAGTTTGCATCAATAAAATACTGGAAAAGATTAAGGTGTAACTTGCAGAGAGAATCTTTAAGGAAATAGCGTTACACAATCTCCAGAGTCACTTGCAAGCTGCTAAAAGCTCTAAGTCTTTAAACACGTTGTTGTCGGTAATGTTTTGCTGTTGCTGGATGTACATGTTAAAATGCGGAACTAATATATTAAAAAAAAAATCTCATATTTCCCCTTCAATGTTCAAGGGCTCCAATATCTAGTACCTCTAAACTGAGTACAATCGTCCAGTGGCAAAGAGAATAAAATAAAAAGTAAGTAATTTGATTGAAGGGTAACCACCTCACTCTGGTGTCATAGCTTGTCTTTGCTGATGCTACCTCCAGACGGTTTCGTTCAGCTTTCAGAAGACTTTTTGAGCACGAAGGGTTAGATTTAAGCTTAACTAACCTCATCTCTGCTATAGATCCATCGAAAGTTGAATAAAATCATCTGGAGAGAACGTGATTAATATGCAAAAAATTGTAATCTGATTTAAGGGGAAAAGAGTCTCAAGTTTATGAGGTTCATTTGCCTAATGAAATCAATAAAGCTATTTATGATCATTAAAATATTCATCTCATTAAATCTTTGATAAGACCCAGCTTAGTGGAAACGGCCTGATGAAGTCCACGAAATCATGAGGGGGAAGTGGCCTTTGTGGTGGTGGTGGTGGTGGTGGTGGTAGTGTTGGTTGTAGAGGTGATGGGGCAGCCAGGGTATGGTGATGGTGGTTGTTTGGCTGTGATTGTGGTACGGTAGTTGTGGTAGAAGTGGTGGTTGGCAGGCCTTTTAGTATTGGTAGTGATTTTGTAATTATTAGAGACAACAAAGGTGTACAGACAATGGTAGCGTGTCTGTTTCTGTGTGTGTATGTATGTATGTATGCATGTATGTATGCTAACAATGTACTTTATATTTACCTGGTCCGATTTCGATGATAACGGGTATGTACACTGTGTGAGAGGATAGGAAGTGATTCGTATGTAGTGCAGATCAGTGGAGTATCAATGTCCTCGTTTGTGATGCAGCACTGTTGTTCTCAAAGTACATTCTAAAAAGACGGGTTAGATATAACCTTCATTAATCAGTTCATTACTAGAAGTCTCCAGTGAGCAAAATTAGGCAATCTGGAGGTAGTGATAATCAACAAAAATAGGATGTCATCATTCTGAACTTGTTTGCTACCATGACTTCCTTTTATTGTTTAATCTAGCTGTTAACAGACTACCTTAGCCTGTTAAGTCTTGTAGCAGTGAAGCTGTCAGAGGAGATTATATCTCGAAAACTCTCTTGTAGGCGGAACAATACGGTTTGGGGAAGGCGAGAGAGATAAAAGAAGAAATACATGGTGATGGCGTTAAGTACCAAAATTTTATTTTTATTATTATTATCATTATTATTATTACTGCACTCCGCTCTTCCTATCCTCAGGCAGTTTTATTCAGCGTAAGAGAGAGAAGCTAAACTCACGGGGTATCTGCATTATCAGATCAAATTTGTTCCGGTAATGATAGTACAGAGATGCACGAGAGTGTTAATACTGCCTCCATTAACCCCTCAAGGACAGGACAAATCTAGTATTGTATTCCAGCTAACCCAGACGATTCTAATCAGCTGAAAGAGTTTAGGTGGCTGAATGCCTATTACTACGAGTATAAAGCTATTCAGTACACAGGTGTTATGTTACCACACTTTCTCAGTGCTATTGGAAATTATTGTTATCCCTGGTGCTATCAGCGTATCCTTCCTCCAGAGAGAGAGAGAGAGAGAGTGAGAGAGAGCCTGTGTGTGGGGATAGAACGGGGCGCAAGAGGTAATACTGACCCATCTTGTGAAAAATGAAGAAAAAAAAATCCCGAACGTAAAAATTCAGAGAAAGGTTCAGGTCTAAATCCGGCCCATGTCTTCCAGGTTAACCTTTCCGCTTCTCTCTCTCTCTCTCTCTCTCTCTCTCTCTCTCTCTCTCTCTCTCTCTCTCTCTCTCTCTCTCTCAAACTGGGCATACTGTTTCCTCTCTTCTCCTTTGCTTTTGTATACAACTTCATCTCGCCTCAGTTTCCCACTTCCTCTCGCCTGAATTTTCCTCTTTGTTTGACACTGTATTTATTCATGCTCTTGCCCCCTTTCTCTTTTATGTTCTTTCGGTTATTGTTCGTATGGTATTAGTTATATCATTTTAATGTCTGCATTATTTCATGGTAAAATTAGCCAAAATGCATTATCTCACTGGGTGTTACAACACGCCCTATGTTTGAGCGTTGCGATGGTTATATCATTGAATCCCCTCATGTTTTCCTTACTTTAGTCTTACTACTTTGGCTACAGATGATTTGTCTTTTTTCAACTCAGACCTCTTGTGGCCAGATAACAGTTGAATGTAATCACGTCTATAGTCGCGCTGTATGACTAGTGAATCGTTCACAAAAAGCACAAAGCAATAGTGCGATATATATATATATATATATATATATATATATATATATATATATATATATATATATATATATATATATATATATATATATATATATATATATCGCACTACCTCACACACAGACACTCACGTCGTCAGTCTTTCACCCTCCATCCTCTCCACATGGCCACACCACCTCAGTGTATATATATATATATATATATATATATATATATATATATATATATATATATATATATCAGCCAGCCGTGGCTCAGTGGGTTAGAGCGCTCCGCTCTGACCAAAGGGTCAGAGGATCGAATCCACCCAAGGGTCATTGGTAGACATCAGGAAGGGCATCCGGTCATAAAATGCTACACTCTCCTGTCCAAAGTCCTCTACCCAGGGGCAAAGCCTTAGCCCTTCGGGGATACCTGGCGTAAAACCAAATTATTATTATTAATAGAGAGAGAGAGAGAGAGAGAGAGAGATTGAGATTGTATACATATTACCAAAAGATAGGGATAAAATGAATAGAACCAAATGCGAATAATTTGTTCAGCTTTGAGACTCACTGAAAGAGAAAGAGTAGTCTGTTGCCTCCACCCGGGCTCCTGCCTGACTTCTCTCAGTGTCTAGATGAACCGAGGGAGGGGCGTCTGTGACCCCTCGCCCTCCCTCAATCGTTACTTCTCTAATTGTTTGATATGTAGGTTAGTCGTGCCTTTTAGAGGGTCCATCATATATAGCCAACCCTCTTCTGATCTGTTCCAACTGACGTCAGATTTTATTCGGCGAAAAGCGAGACAGGATTGTGAGTACTGAGCACGTTAATATAGGTGTAACACTGAAGATAAAATTCAGATGGAAGAAGTCTCTGATGGAGACAAAAACACGAAGACCAATGTATGAAGGACCCGATGTAACCAGAAAGATGAAGGTTTGTGCAACTGGAAAGATGAACATAGACACAGGTGAGAGGCATATAGTGTGGATAGATAGATGAATACCGTGACAGGTGAAACAGGTGAAAGATGTAGATGGAAATACGGAGACAAACGCAAGGAGCCGATAATTAAGTGGTTACGGAGGTAATAAGGTCGAAAGGAATGTTGCACCGGTTCCTCAGACTAGAACACCCATTATACTCAATGAGCAAAGTCCCAAGCCCGTTGACAATTTGCGAGAGACAGAGTTTTGAGATGGTGCTAAGTTCTCTCGACAGTGTCTCTCACTACATGTCTCACCCATGTCACTGGTTCACTGATTCACATTTTCAAAAGCGCTTTACAGGTCTGCAGCATCTTAGAAGGTACGCACACACACACACACACACACACACACACACACACACACACACACACACACACACACACACACACACACACACACACACACACACACACACACACACACACACACACACACACACACACACACACACACACACACACACACACACACACACACACACACACACACACACACACACACACACACACACACACACACACACACACACACACACACACACACACACACACACACACACACACACACACACACACACACACACACACACACACACACACACACACACACACACACACACACACACACACACACATACACACACACACACACACACACACACACACACACACACACACACACACACACACACACACACACACACACACACACACACACACACACACACACACACACACACACACACACACACACACACACACAGAGAGAGAGAGAGAGAGAGAGAGAGAGAGAGAGAGAGAGAGAGAGAGAGAGGATGTTAAATCTTCTCGACAGACATTCACATTCCTCACTGATCAACAATCTCAGTGGTTCAGTGAATCAGTTTCATAGACGGTTCAGAATTCGTGTGCTCCTTGAGAACCTAGGAAGCTTGAGAAAAGAGTAGAGGTGGCCTGCAGTCCTACTGGACCCAGGTTCAAATCCCACTGAGGCAAGGAACAGTTTAAGGATTGGAATTTCATAAAATCAGACTTTACTGATCTACCAGAAGACCCGCCGACATGTAAAAATACCCCCGCTAATACCAGTACACCAGTCCTGTATGAGACAGCCCTAGCATGTATTCAGTATGGACGGTGGGTGTTAGCGCCGAAGTGGTGACATGTAGAGGTGTACGATATGTAGGAGGACTACTGGGCCTTGATAGCAGGCTGAGAAGCCTATGCCCAGAGTCGAGCACATAATAAAAAGAAAAAAAATTGTCTTGGCCGGGCTCACTGATGGGTCACAGGTGTTTCATTGGTTCAGAGAGGTTCATAGCTAACTCAGATTTCAAAAGCCTCTCTGCAAGCTCAAAGAGACAGGTGAGGCTTAAGAGATTATGTTAATTTCTGTTGACAGTCTTTCCACATTTTTCACTCATCTTGGTCGGATTCACAGGTTCACTGGTGTTTCATTGGTTCACATAATTTGAGAGGTAATTCACAAATCTCGAGTCTGCTTACAGATAGTTACCTTAGTCTCCTTTGTTCCAAAACGTGTTTTACATTTTACTCTTGCCAACATCAGATTCTTTTTTCTTTTTTTTATTTTTATTATTATTATTATTTTTTATTTGGAAAGATATTTCGAGGCAGAGGCATTCGATTCATCCTCACTGACGCCTATTGCAGCTAAGAGTACTGACCTATTATGAATATAATCATCTGGCGGTACCAAAAATATAAGAACAGAAATACGTCTTTGAATCGAAGAGCGTAAGGTACTATCCTGGTCTCTCTCTTTCGTATTTTATCTCTTTAAACTAAGATGTTAACCCTTGGCTGCGAAATACCAGCCTTACATTATATTTTATCGAACGTCATAATAGTTATGTGTCCTAAGGAAATATCAATGGCCATAAAAATTATAATCCTTTCAATCCTATGATACCTTTCGATTTTTAATATTGCTTCCTCCAGGTGATTTCAGTTTAATTATGAAACACCTCTTATATTCATGGGAATAATAAAGCTTAATCTGACTGTTCCAGCCTGAAATGACTATCTTTATTTTAATAAAATCGTTTCGAAATAACAACAATAAACCAGTCACATACCGGTACGTCAAGTTTCAAGGGCTTAAAAATGATCATGACTGAAGCTGTGGTGGAGACTGAAAATGATGTTTTATCCAGATTGTTAGGAGCATCCCCCCACCCCCCATAAATTCCGTATGAAGTATTTTTGTCTTTACTACAGCTGCTCTCAGACGATTTTATTTAGCTTAGGGTACACTTATCGAATTATACATTTGCCTAAAGCCTAAAATAACCCATTTACCACCAGGCGCTCTCCTATGCTACAGAATATGAAATTCATGGTGTGAGTTCGACACGCAGTAATTATGAAATGTGAGGTGTGAGTGTGAGTGGTGAGGTGGGATGAAATGGGTTTGTGTGAGGATGAGAGTGAAGCTGTGAATATGAAGTGTTAATATGATGGTGCGTGGAGTATCAGGAAGACTGTTAGTATGGGAGTGTAAATGTGAAGATTACGAGGAAGACTGTTAGCATGAGGTAATGAGAAAGATTCTTAGTGTGAGGTGAATGAGCATGAAAAAGAATCTTAGTATGAGGTATGAGTGTGAGGATTATGAGGATGATTACTAAGATGAGATGTGACGGTGAGGAGACAGAAGATTGCTAGTGTGACGTATGAACATAAGGAGAAGTACGAAAACTGCTGGTATGAAATATGAGTGGGAACTATGAGGAAGACTGGTAGTGCGACCTGAATGTGACTTGGAGATGTATGTACATTGTTAGTGTGAGGTGCGAGTATGAGAAGAAAACAGAATAAGGATGACTAAAAGAGTGAGGGGTGAATGTAGGAAAGATTGTTGCGTGAGATGTAAGAATGGGAGTAAGGAAAATAATATTAAATATGCGTCAATAAGCATCAATGGAAGATTCTTACTGTGAACAGGAGGGGGAACATGAGGATTCTTATTGCCATATATGAGTATGAGGACGAGTGTGAGGAATACTGTCAGTGTGAGGTGTAAAAATGAGGAGAAATGAGAAGAAAGAAGATTCTTTGTATGAGGTGTGAGGAAAATGAGGAAGAATGCTGGTATGTGCGAGCATGAAGTCCTGTAGCAGGTAACACACACGGGCCTCAAAGGTCGCCTGGCAGGCCGACTGACCTTTCATATCACACCAACAATTCCCGTGTGTTCCAGAGGATAACAGTCACCGAATTAATGCAGCATTGATGACTTGTCCTTGATGATCAAGAATTTCAGCATAAATTTCACGATGCAATATTATAATTTAAGGTGACAATATTAATTATGTTTGAGTATAATTTTATCTTTGCTATAATTTATCCTTACTGATGGCATAGGAATTTGAACATATCTATCTATCTATCTATCTATGCAGAATGTTTTGCCAAGCCCTCAGACGAAAATCCACAATGTCTTTGCTGAAAAACGAAAACACAAAACTTTTAGAAGCAGCAAGTACAATGCAGCCTAGAAGGCCGTCCGGAGATAGAATTATATATATATATATATATATATATATATATATATATATATATATATATATATATATATATATATATATATATATATATATATATATAAATTGCCAGACGCATCAATCCCGTTCGGGGTGGCCACAAACAAATCGCCTCCATGTCGCCCTGTCCCCCGCCATTTCACTGCCCCGCCCCCAACACACCCCCCCCCTCTCTCATATACCTCTCCACCCCATCCCTCCATCTCATCCTCGGCCTCCCCCTCCCCCTTCCCCCCTCCACCTCACTCACATACACTCTCTTCGTCAGTCTTTCACCCTCTATCCTCTCCACATGGCCAAACCACCTCAGTGTATTCCTCCTAAGGCTTCCTATTACATCCACATCCACACCGCAACGCTCCTTTATATCCTCATTTGTCAGCCTGTCTATCCATGTGACTCCACAGGCTCCTCTTAAATAACTCATTTCCACTGCTCTCACTCTTCACTTGTGTCCTTCCAGCAACGTCCAAGCTTCACTTCCATACGTTAGAGTTGGTATCACAATACTGTCATGTAGTAACTTTTTCACTTCCATGCTCACTTTCCTGCTTCTTATCACTGCTTTCAAGGAACCAGCAACCTTTCTTCCCTGCTGTACCCTTTCACGCACTTCACCTTCCAAACCTCCATCCTTACTCATCACACTACCCAAGTACGTAAACGTACTCACATTTTCCAATTCCGTAGCATCCAACCTCGCTGTACATTCACTGACTTCACCTCTCTCAAAGACCATCACTTTACTCTTCCCTACACTCACTTTTAGATTCCGTTTCTTACACACTCTCTCAAACTCATCCACCAAGCCTTGCAGCTCTCCTTTGTCTTCACTCAACAACACAGTATCATCTGCAAACAACAGTACAGGGAGTTTCCAAACACTACCCTCTCTCACCAGGGCCACTCCAACATCCACTACCCTACCTTGAACCTTGTTTATTACCCCATCCATGTACAGATTGAACAACCATGGAGACATGACACATCCCTGTTTAAACCCAACCTTCAAAGAGAAAAATTCACTCAGTTCACCATCCACACGCACTGCAGCCTTACCACCATCATACATACTTTTCACAGCATTCAACAACTTCCCATCTACTCCATATATTCTTAATATTTTCCACAATCCTTGTCTATCCACCCTGTCATATGCTTTCTCCAAATCCATGAAAGCCTCATACAACTTCTTTCCCTTCTCTAGAAACTTTTCCATTAAATATCTAAGAATGAATATCTGATCTACACAACCTCTTCCCTTCATAAAGCCTCCCTGTTCTTCTCCAACTAATTCCTCTGTTCTTTCTCTAACTCTGTCAATAAGTATCCTACCATACACTTTTCCTATTGTACTAAGAAGACAGATGCCCCTATGATTACCACACACTTCTTTTTCCCCTTTTCCTTTATACAAGGGAATAATTATACCTGACTTCCAATCCTCCGGGACTCAACCTTCCTCCCAGGCCAATCTGCACATTTTCCACATCCATTCTACTGCTATCTCTCCCCCATGCTTCAGCATTTCACCACACACTTCATCTATTCCTGGGGCTTTCCCCAGTTTAACTTTCTTCATTGCTTCCACAACTTCTATCCTACTGATTTCTTCCTGTCTTCTCACCTCCCTCCTTCTCCCAGCCATTCCCCAGCCACTTATACTTGCATTACTTCCATCCTCTATGTTCAACAATTCCTTAAAGTATTCTCTCCATCTGCTCACTTTTTCTCCCTTCTCCACTATTTATCTACCATTTTTATATTTCACTCCCCTGCTAACTTCACTTCCACCCTGTCTTACTCTTTTCACCTCTTTCCAGAACATTTTCATACAGTCCCTCCACTTTACACTCAAGTTCCTTCCAAATTCCTCATCCGCTCTCTTCTTACTCTCTCTTACTAATCTTTTCACCTCTCTCTTTCTTTCTACATGTAACTCTGTCTTCCGCATCTCAACTTCTTCCACTCCCCTATTTCTCATTCATTCATTGTATGCTTTCTTCTTTTGTGCCACAACCTGTCTCACCTCTTCATTCCACCACGCTGTTCCTTGCACACCCCTCCGTCTTCTCTTCCTCCCACACCACATCACATGCTGCACATATTTCTTCTGTAAATATCTTGCACACACCTTCCACGTCCCCCATCTGCTCCAATTCATATTTGTTCAATCGTTTCTCCACTTCTCTCTTATACTCTGCCTTTTTCTCATCCTCTTGTAACCTTTCCACTCACCTTACAAATACTCCTTCTTCCCGTCCTTGCCTTCTTCTATTTCTCCATCCTAATTGGACCTTGATTCTGGCCACCACCAGGTAGTGGTCAGAAAAGTCCACTCCCCCAACCTCTATAAGCTCTTGCATCCATTACACGTTTTTGCATCCTTTCATCCACACACACATAATCAATCATTGCCTTCCTTTCATTCAGTTCACCACGCACCCTTCTCATTACTCGTCATGTATACCTGTGGATCATTTTGTGCCTGAAGAGGGTATTGGCTATCACCAACTCCTTCCCAGCACAAATGTCCACTAACGCACTGCAATTCTCATCTATCTCAGCAGGCACACCCCACTCACCAAATATTCCATCCACCTTCACATTCCCTACTTTACCATTCATATCACCGATCAAAAACACTCTCTCGTTCCTTCCAAACTTTTCCATGCATACTTAAACATTTTTCCAGAACTCTTCTCTCACTCTGCTTGCATGATCTTGCGTTGGCGCATACATACACACAATCGCCCACATTTGTATTCCAACTTTCAATCTTACCCAAACAATTCTTGACCCAACTGATCCATACTGTCTTATGCTCTTCTTCCATCTTTTCCTCACAACTATACATACTCCTTCTTTTGCTCTCTCATTCTCATCTACTCCTGCACATATACCCCATCCATACTCCCATTCTCTCACATTCTCACCTCTCCATTTCGTTTCAGTTATTCCGCATACACCAACTTTCGCACGCTCAAACACCTGGACAATGTCTCTCTCTTTCACCTCATCATTCGCTCCCCTTACATTCCACGTTCCGATTACCATGTCCTTTGTCCGGTCCTTGGTCGTCATATATATATATATATATATATATATATATATATATATATATATATATATATATATATATATATATATATATATATATATATATGTTAGTAAACTGACTGCAACGTGTGTGACGGTGTAATGTTGAGTCAAGTTTAGAGTTTCTCTCCACTTTTGTTTCGGGTAACTAAGATTTCCCTCGGCTAGGATATCACTCTTCTAAGATTTCATTATCCTATGATTTCTCTCAACTTAGGATTTCTCTTGGATAGTACTTCCTTCGTCAAGGACTTCCCTGAACTAGGATATCAGTTTGTCCCGATGATGATTTGTTTTAATAAACCTGCAGACTTTTCCTAATATCACTGCTACTCCAATTTTACATTTATATTTTGCAGTGTATGTTGGCAGATGATTTAAATATATTACTATATAAGTTCGAGAATTACAGCGTTTGCAGATAATGCTTCTTCTATTGTATTAAAAAATGAACATAAAATGTGGAGAACGGTATATATTCATTGAAAGGAACGTTAATTTTCCGTCTTTATATTTTGAAAAAGTGGATGAAATTTTGAATATATTCTGTACCGCCGTCTTCATGGGCATGCCTACTGCCTTTGGTGGCATTTCATGACTGAAAACCTCCGGTCGTCCAGTGGGAGTTGAACCTAGGCAAGACCGTGACTCCACCTGCAGCATCCGAACCAACAGACCAACGGAAGCTTGCATGGTTTGGGGTCGTTCATTTGATGAAGGTTAAAATGAAGTTCCAGCATACAGGAGAAATTCGCACGGACAAATATTCCTCTCACGAATTCTAACCAAAAAAGAAGAAAATGCCAGGAGAAAATCAGGCACCAGAAAATTACTCTTCCAGCAAAAGGCTTATGTGAATATTAACTGTAAAACATCAGAGAGAGAGAGAGAGAGATCTATTATTTAGGGACAGTGGATATGATGGAGTGCTTGCATGGCTGTTGGTACATGTGGCTGGTCGGTTGTACCATGCTCCATTCTGACTGGCACCCAATGATATAGGGTGGCTAGTTCATATGATTCTCTCTCTCTCTCTCTCTCTCCTCTTTGGTTGATTCTTACACCCCCTGCCTCTCCTTGGGCCTGCCTGCTTGCTGTGCGTCGGCTGGAGCTGACAGCGTGAAATTGGCATCATTCTTTTAACCAGACTTTATTTACACCTGCTTTGCCATCAAATATGCACACTTCACTACTATTCCCACCAATGTGTTGGGCAGGGTTTATTTTATTTTCTGTCCGCGTCATGGTTAGTTACTGAGGACTATCATTTCTCTGTCTCATATTTGCTGAAGTTATTACCTGTCCCAGCCCCGGAGGGTTCGGGGACGGGTGTTGTTTTCACTCGGTTTGTCTGTTTGTTTGAATGCCTGTCTCTGTCTGTTTATTTGTTAACAACTTGACGCGAAAACTGCTGGTGCGATTTTGACTAAAATTACAGGGATGATGGGCTATGACCTTTTGATCACCTGATTAGATTTTGGGCCAAACTGAGCCAAGGCCCAGGCTATAGCCCCCCCTCTCCAAAAAAAAATTAATAGAAAATAAAAAAACGGGGATGGGTAACACTCACATTTTCGTCATAACTCCTTTCAAATTCGATATATCAACATGAAACCAAAACCTAAAGATGCATCTTTCAAATCCGCATCCTATAACGTGCCTCATTACATCAGGGGGGCCATCCCCCAGTTAGCGGTATGGGGGTCAGTGTCAGGTGTGTTAGGCCTAAAATCCCAAATGGGCATAAAATCGTCAATTTACACCCGATTTACTGCCAACTTGATATGTGATATTTTTGACTAGATATCCTGTTGTGTTTATATGTCAGCATTAAAATGACTGCCGGTGACGGGTTTGCTGTGCCTTGGCACAGCTTCTTGATTTATTTTTGCTATGATGCTGCATTCATAAGTCCGCAATATTCGTCACCCCTTCTGTCTTTATACCCTACACTTGACAGGATATGTTTGTGGTTTCTGATATGGTTAAGGCTTCTGTTTGCATTGTGTCGTGAAAAGAATGTTCTGTTTTGCCAACTTGGTTACGCAAGGCCTCCTACCAATTCTTCAGTAAACACTTCTCTCCTTGTTTTGTGGATTTAATTTTCCTTTGTTGGACCCACGTCCATTGGTCATTTCAGTGGCTCTATGAGGGCACGTTTACACGTGTGCTCGGACAAGTGCTGGCAACATGTATACAACACAAAAAAGAACACGCTGCAAACATGTTGGGAACAGAAGTGTCCAGATCATGTTGGCAACATCATGAAGTCTCAGCTGCCTGGTATGGACATACTTATCCCATCACCTCCACTGCCAGTGTTCGAAGCTGCACTGAAACATGTTTGCATAGGCCACATCTGTCCAAATACCATGATGCCGATCATGTTGTCAGCCGTGTTGCCAACATATGTTCGAGAGCACGTGTGGACGCGCGCTGACAGTATACCTCCAAATTAGGAGGGGGGGGGGTGTCTTCTCTATGGCATTTCCGTCGCAAATACGTCTTTTTTGAGATTTCAATATAGACCCGTAATTTCTCCACTCATGATGCACGACTTTTACCCTGCGCTAGGTCCCATCCCCAGTGGTGCTGAGGCGGCTGAAAATACCTAAACTTAAAATTCTCCCTAAGGTACGATGATTTTCAAAGTCTGAGCAACTTTCAAGGTTAAGTTTGGGTTGGTTTAAATACACCGGGATGGTCTGGGAGGGAGATGAAATCCCTCAGTTAGGACAAGGTTAAGTTAGTTTGGTTATGATAGGTAAGTTAGGACAGGTTAGTGTAAGTTAGATTCGGGTAGGTTTTTAACGTAATCTGGTCGATGTGGATTTTATTCCGCATATGAGTCATATGCGACAAAATTGTCTCAAACCGAGATAAGTAAAAAACAAGTTTTAAAAAACTAATAACGGGTGCAACAAAGGAATAAAAATCCGTTTTGGTTGTCTCTAAACAGACGCCATAATTCTGGAGGGGGTGGCCTTGAACAAATTGCCTCCATGTTGCCTTATCCATCAGGCTGCCATCCCATCAAGACAATGACGCTTCCCGTATCATAGGACGCCCCTTGACATTGGACGCTCCCCCAAACATACAAGGCAATATCCAGAAAAATATAGGAAGGAAATAATCAAGGAACATCAGCAAAGACGACTCACGAATCCACTACTACGTTTACTACCTTCATACTCTTGGTACTTATTATCTGTGAACATATTTAGTCATTCTTCCAGTGTATTAGCTATTGTCCACATCATTACCTAGTATTATAATTGCACAGCAATAGCAAACTATTATATATATATATATATATATATATATATATATATATATATATATATATATATATATATATATATATATATATATATATATATATATATATATATATATATATATATATATATATATATATATATATATATATATATATATATATATATATAAAGTATGTTTAAACACACGCCTACCATGTCAGCTGACTTTGTTGTGTGGACTTTTTTTTTTTTTTATAAATAACAGAACGGAGGAAGGAAAAACAAATGGGTAAAAAAAAAAAATAATCCATACACCAGATTACTGGTGTCCTCTGTTCATAAAATATCTGTAACAATTAGACTTGAACAGTTGTGGGTTGAAATTTGGAGGAAAACAACTCTGGGGAAGCGAGTTCCAGAGAGATGCAGTTCGGGGAATGATAGAATTCTGATAGGCAGAAGTTCTGCAATATGGTTGAGTGACGTTCCAGTCATGAGCGCTACCAGATGCCCATGTAGCACGAGGGAAGGCATGGAGAGGTGGCATCATGGACGCAACTTCGTCTGAGCATTTGCTAAAAAAATATCTGTAAAATAATGCAAGGGAGGCAACATTTCTTCTTACTTGCAGGGGAGGTAGTTTATATGTAATGGCAGGGTTGTTAGTGATTCTAACAGCTTTATTCTGAATTTTGTCTAGTTGTCTTAATGCAACCTCTCCACAACCATTCCACATGGGTGAGCAATATTCAAGCTGAGAGCGCACATGACTCTAATAAATTATAGCTAACTGCTCATCGGCGAAGAAGTTACGGACTCTGTACAATAATCCAAGTGGATATTTCAAATCATCGGAGTTTTTGCCACCCACTGACCACTGGATTATTCCAAGATAATGGTAAGTAAAGCACACATTTTAAAAGAAGTCATCTTTTATTCACATAATAAAACTTAAAGAATGTCATAGTTAAAACTGTAGTTGCGTTATCCGTGTCCAATTCTTCTCTTCGACTTGCTACTCGTCTTCAAACCCTGAGAAGTCACTGCCACTTGTGTCCGATTCCTCTAACAATGACTCTGACTTGTCATTCTCTGATTCGTAAATCAGGTTGTCTTCAGTTCCATCAAGTGCAGTACTGAACCCACATTTTTTAAACGACTTGACCACAATTACCGCTTTCACTGATTCCCATGTGTTTTTCACCCATTCGCAAACCAATCCAGTGCTTGCTGTCTTCATTCTTCCAGTCGCTGTTAACTCTTGGTCTGAGCTTGCTATCCACCTCGTTCCTTGCTCCCGCATGACTGCCTTAAAAGGCTTATAATTGAGACATCAAGTGGCTGAAGTAAACATTTTAAATCACTGGGAATGACAGCAAGATGTGTATTTTCAGCATTCATTCTTTTTTTCTTTTCTTTTTTTTTGTATCGTCCCAAACATTTCCTCTAACTATCTATGCACTACACCACATGCACTTTACATTTCACACAACGTATCCCACTACGTTACAGGGGTTGGCGCCAGCAAGGGCATGCGGCCAGAAAACTTTGCCCCCACTACCTAGTGACGGACTTCTGGGGGGAGGCGTGGCAGGGGTTCCGCCGGCATAGATCGTGGGTCCAGGGAGAGATGGGGCTCGGGCCTGTGCTAGAGGGTACAGGGCATTGCGGTTCCCAGGCTGCCGCTTCCGCCCAATAGAGAGGGGCCCGAACCTGGGAGTAGCGCCCCAGGAGGCTGCCCTATCAGTGGGTGTATAATGGCGGGATAGTTGCAGTGCGAAGACGCGCTTGGAGGGTGTCCCTGCAGCTGTCCTGGCAGGGTGCCCCGAGGCCACTACCACAGCCACTGGTAAGCTGGTGGGCTAGGGGTCCCAGATCCATTGCCTGGATCTGGGACTGTGCAGTGAGTAGAACCTGTGCTGTGTCTGTCCCCCTTTATTAATACTGAAGATGACAAAATAAGTTTCAAAGCAAGCCTGAGGACAGTAAATCACCCATGGGGATGAGGGTGGGTTCATGGAATGTGGGAAGTTTGAGGGGAAGAGCAGGGGAAGTCGTTGAGGCATTCAGTAGGAGGTGGGTGGATGTGGCATGTTTGCAGGAAGTCCGGTACAGGGGTGGATCAGCCAGAAAGATTGTTGGGAAGGACTGTTGCTATAAGTTGTTTTGGCAGGGGGGGACAGACGGATATGGAGGTGTTGGTGTGATGGTTGCGGAGAAATGGGTGGAATATGTTATGAATGTTTTGAGAGTAAGCGATAGGATATTGGTAGTGAAAATTCTGTTGGGAAAAAAGATAGCTGCGATTATATCGGCATATGCTCCACAGGCAGGATTGGATGAATCAGAGAAAGATAGATTTTGGAATGATTTAATACGTGTAGTGGGTGGTATGCGGGATGATGAGATAGTGATTTTAGGAGGGGACTTAAATGGTCATGTAGGTGAAGCAGCACACGGTTATGAAGGAGTGCATGAGGGATGTGCGTATGGTCTAAGGAATGCAGAAGGGGAAAGGATACTCGAGTTTGGGGAGGCAACGGACATGATTGTGTGCAACACATATTTTAGGAAAAGAGACAGTAGGTTAATTACGTATGAGTCTGGGGGAAATAGCAGTCAGATAGATTATTTTCTGGTTAGGAAGGCCGATAGGAGGTTAGTGAGGGATGTTAAAGTTATAGGAAGTGAGGAGTGTGGGCAGCAGCACAAACTATTGATTTGTGATATGGTGCTTAAAGAACAAGTGATGAAAAAGAGGACTTATGTACCTAGGAGGAAAATATGGAAGCTGAAAAACCAAGTAGTATGGGATGCCTTCTATAGCGAGTTGAGGAGAGTGGTGGCTGAACAGGGAGCTGTAGACAGAGGCGTTAATGAACAGTACAGAGCCCTCAAGAACAATTTCTTGAGAGTTACTGACGTAACATGTGGCTGGACAAGAGGACCACCAAGACATAAAGTAACTTGGTGGTGGGATGAGGGTGTAGAAGCCGCAATTAAGGAGAAAAGAAGGCTTTTCTGGGAATGGAAGAAGGGTGGTAGCAAAGAGGAATATTTGGCTGCCAAGCGTAGGGCTGGAAGAGAGGTATACAGGGCAAAGGAGAAAGGAAAAATATATTTAGGGTGGCAGGTCAGGTGAAGAGGGATAATCGGGACATCATAGGTGAGCAGTGTGTGAAGAATGATGAAGGAAGGGTAGTGGTGAACAGCGAGGATATTAAAGATGCATGGAGAGAGCATTATAATCGGTTGTTGAATGAGGAGTTTGACTGGGACAGGGAAGGTTTGGAGCCAGCAGATCCAGTGTCTGGCCCTTGGCCTTTGATTGATACTGCTACTGTGAGTGAGGCAATAGGCAGGATGAGGGTGGGGAGGGCAGCAGGTGTGTCTGGGTTGACTGCCGAAATGTTGAAGGCCTCAGGCGATATAGGGGTGAGTTTAGTCACTGACCTGATAAATAGGATTATTTATGAGTGTGTTGTCCCAGATGATTGGCTGAAGAGTGTAATTGTAAATGTGTATAAAGGAAAGGGTGATGCCCTGGAAAGAGGAAATTATAGAGGTATAAAGCTCTTAGATGAGATAATGAAGGTAATGGAGAGAGTTTTAGAAGGTATGAGTAGAGAGAGAGTGAATATTGATGAGATATAGTTTGGATTTATGCCAGGTAGGGGGACCACTGATGCCATATTCATTGTTCGACAGCTTCAGGAAAAATATATTGGTAGGAGAAGGGATCTTTATTTTGTTTTTGTTGATTTGGAAAAGGCCTTTGACAGAGTCCCTAGAGAGGTGGTGAAGTGGGCAATGAGAAAGCTTGGCTTGGAGGAGTGGCTGGTTAGGGTGGTTATGGCCATGTATGTGGGTGCTCACACCCAGGTGAGAGTGAATGGAGATTTGAGTGATGAGTTTTCCGTGAATGTTGGTGTGCATCAGGGGTCAGTCTTGAGTCCCATGTTGTTTATCATGGTACTTGAAGCCCTTTCACGTGACTTTAGAAACGGACTCCCGTGGGAGTTGTTGTATGCTGATGATTTGGTGTTGATTGCAGAGAATGAAAGGGAGGCGGAGGAAAGGTTTAGGAAGTGGAGAGATGGTATGGGGCAAAAGGGTTTAAGGGTAAATGCAGATAAAACAAAAGTGATGATATCTAGGGTTGGTGGCGGTACTGTCAAAGACGAGGGAGAGTGGTCATGTGCAGTTTGCCACAAGGGCGTGGGAAGTAATTCCATCTTGTGCGGTGTGTGTGATAAATGGGTGCATAAGAGATGTAGTGGTATCAGAGGTAGACTGCGAGATAATGCTGATTTTATGTGTACGGCGTGCCGGGTTGAGCAGGTGGAGATTGTCAGACGTGAAAGGATTGAACTTGTTGGTGAATCTCTTGAGTGTGTGGAAGAGTTTTGTTATTTGGGAGACATGTTGTGTGCTGGAGGTGGGGCTGGAGCTAGCTCTGTGGCTAGGGTGAGAAGTGGTTGGAAGAAGTTCAGGGAGCTCTTGCCTCTCCTGACATTGAGAGGGCTCTCCCTACGTGCAAAGGGGTCTTTGTATGCAGCATGTGTTAGGAGTGTAATGCTGTATGGCAGTGAGACCTGGGCAGTGAAGGAGGAAGATATTCGCCGGCTCAGACGTACAGAAACGACAGTGATTAGGTGGATGTGCAGTGCGTCCCTGCATCCAAGGCCTGGAGGGGCTGGGTTTACAATGGAAGAGTTGAGAGGTAGGATGGGACTGGAGTGTATTGGTGTTGTGATGAGGAGAGGTAGATTGAGGTGGTTTGGACATGAGGAGAGGATGGGGGATGATAATTGGGTGAAGAAGGTGAGAAGTGTTAATATTGGGGGTGGGGTTATGAGGGGTAGACCGAGAAAGACATGGGACGAGGTCATTAAGTGTGACGTTAGGGTTAAGGGACTGAACAGGGAGGCTGCAATGGATCGTGCAGCGTGGAGAGCCGCCATTAGGTGACCAAGGCCGACACATGCAAGCATGTTGGAGCCTTTAAAAACGAAAACGAAAACGAAACGAAAACGAAAACGTCCGTCAGATGAGCGCGGAATTGATCCCACACAGGCATGGCAGGTTGCTTTCGTAAACCACCAGCTTGCCTTGACCACACTTTCTTAATCCATAATTTCACTCCTGCTTCATCCAACCACCCCTTTTCATGACAATGAATAACCACGCCTGTTGGTATTTTCTCTTTTGCAGTGTTTTACATTTGAATATTAGCATTGGCGGTAACTTTGTGCCATCAGCACAGCATGCAAGCGCAACTGTGTGATGAGTTTTCTCATGACCCGAAGTTTTTACGGTTACTGTTTTGGTTCCTTTCACGTAAACAGTTCTATTTGAGGGCACATGGAAAGTTATGGGAACGTTGCCCATGTTGGCGATCTGGCAGAGTTCATAGATTCTTGCTTGTCGCTGTTTAATGATATATCTGTGAAACTCCACAATCTTGTCCTCATACTGATCAGGTAATTTTTGTGCTATCCTCGTTTTCGTCCTCATGCACAGACCTTGGCACTTTATAAATCGACAGCACCAGCTTTTTGAACCAGTGAAGTTGTATCCCTTCTCTCCAGCTATTTTATTTGCTTGTAAAATTATCATTTTAGTCGTCACTGTAATACCTGATGACCGATGATCAGTTACCCATCTCTTTCACTTATCCTCCAAATCAGGCCATTTTCCTGGAGCACATTCATAGTAGACCGTGCTTCAGTTGCCCCACATTTTTCAATTCTTCCTCCTGCTTTCTCCAGATTCTTATCATTTTTTTTCTGTTGGAGGGGGCCCAAATGTCGTTAAAATGCTCGATTTCCATTTTGCTTGGCATATTCAATAACTTGGAGTTTTGTATCTTACTGTGTATGCACGCCTCTTTTCCATTGCCATAAACTTTGGATATATAGAAAGGCAGGTGTGAAGCTAATGCCTGTGCAAAGAACTAACCGGACATGAAACTTGAAGGGGTCGTTCATATGACCTTTCTCGCTTCCTGCATGACAATTGTTTGACCGTCGTCTGCTGAGCTGAACCACACAACAACAACAACAACGAAACCGAGTTTAACCGACCCAAAAGTAAACAAACAGCCGAGTGTGACGGCCATACAGAGCTCTTCCGTGGTATTCTGAATAGTTTATGGTCTTGAATATACAGTAAAACCTGTACAGTTCGGCATCCTTCAAGTCAGAAACTTCTACAACTCGGGAAGGCTCCAAAATATTCATTTAAAAAATTAAAACTCAAAAATTCCCAAAAATGCACACTTGAGAAGAAGAGAGTCGGCAAAAATCCCCCTTAAGTCGGTAAGATGCCGAGCTGTACCGACATTCAGCAAGAGTAACCCGGCATCACGTGTGCATGGGGATGTAAACAAAGCCTGTTGTGCGCCACATGTGGGCCAATTTGCCTTCGTCCGCTACCCGCGTTGCGTTCTCTCCTCACTCGCTCTGCTTGTGACTAAGTGTTACGCACTCTTAAGTGGATTGTACCTGCAGAAGCTAACCATGGCGTCTCCCAGTGCTACCCCAGTGTTTAGTGAACAAGTTCTGTACAGTAATGTTTAGGTGTTTAGTCTTTAGTTCCCCAGTATAGTACAAGTCATAAATACATTACTGTATGGCCTTTATTATAGTGTTGATTGTGCTTTACATAGTGTACATTGTTAAGTACAGTACAGTAAAGATGCGCCCAAAAGTGACCTTGAGCCCCCCAACACCTCCAAAAACTACCAAAAGTCCTCCTTCATGCCTGCAATACACCCTACAACTGCGTGAAATCATGATAAGGCAGCTTTTACTGTTTATTGTAAAAACGTTTAATTTTTTTTCCTTTTTTTTTTTCATTTTTTCCTTGTGTGTGTGTGTGTGTGTGTGTGTGCGGGGGGGGGAGAACTTAAAGTTCATCCCTACAACTCGGCAAATAGGATAACTCGGCAAGGCTTGCATATGTATTATGCCGAATTGTAGAGATTTTACTGTATATATATATATATATATATATATATATATATATATATATATATATATATATATATATATAATTTTAATATTTTAATAATTAAAGTATTAAAATATAAAATTATTAAAATATTATCTTAATATTTAATATTTTAATGTTAAAACATTAAATATATATATATAAATATAACACATATCTATAATAGGTAGTAAAAATACGTATGGTAAGTTGTACACTTGTATTTGAACAAATTCTCAAACACTATCCCCACCTAGAGCTCAAACATATTCGTGTGCTGCTGCAGCCCCGTGTCTTAGGACGCAGGATGATTTTTAACGTAATTTTTGTGGAAAAAAAGTGCGTCCCATGACACGGGAAGTACGGTAATTTCCAAGAGCTGCAATATGCTAATGACTGTGCCGTCCTTGCAAATACCCCAGAAATCCTACAAGTCTCTTACCATCATTTTCATCATATACCATGCAATGGGGCTGCGGATAAATATTAATAAAACAGAAATACTATCTCAGAAAAACAACACAGGAGAGCCTCTTGCATTTCAGATAAATGACGACAATGTAAAATAGGTGGAGAATTTTACCTACCTTGGAAATGTGCTCACAGATAAACATAACATTGATGCAGAAGTCCTTGCTTAAATCAACCATGCCTCAACCTCTTCTAGACGTCTGAGATTCAGAGTCTTTGAAAACATCAACTTGATAATCGAGACAAAGGTATCAGTATATATAGCTGTATGCCTCTCCACCCTCTTATACGGTGCTGAATCCTGGACTACTTACCAAAGTGACTTCAAGCAGATTGAGTCTGTCGACATTCGATGCTTACAGTGTATCCTAGGATTCAAATGGGAGGATAAACTCAATCACTCACAAATTCTCCATTGGGCAAAATCAACCAGCATAGAAACCATCAATCAGTCAATCAATCATTTCCTGTGGCACCTCACGGGATGCATAGGGCCTCAATGAACTCTCTCCACCAATATTTGTCTCTTGCCATCTCCTTCAGGTCCCACAAACACTCCTCTCCTGCTTCTTTTTTCATTGTCCTCAACCAGGTTTCCCTCGGCCTACCTCTACCTCTTCTTGCTCTAGCAGTCCACTCTGGCACATCCTGTATTAAACTACCTGCTTTTCTGTATATGTACCCCAGCCACTTCCAGCGAGACAGTCTCACATATTCATTAACTGGTTCCACTCTTGTAATATCCCTTACTCTTGTATTTGTAACTCTGTCTTGCCACTCTACCCCAAGAATCCTTCTCAGTATTTTATTCTCAAATCCTAATACTTTCTGATCTGTTGCAATTGTACTGTACCATGACTCATGCCCGTAAATTAAAAATGGTCTAACCATGGACTTGTAAATTTTCACTTTAGTATGTACCGAAAGCATATTATTATTCCAAACAGATTTCAACATTCCAACAGCTCGCCAAGCCTGTCTAATCCTCTCCTCAATTTCATTGTTTAATGATCCATTAGATGATACAATTGTTCCCAGATATTTAAAGTTTACTACATTCTTCACCACATTATTCCCAATAACACAATCGATTTGGTTCTCCACGTTCATATTAATACTTTCAGTCTTTCCACATTTTATTACCAATCTCACTTTTTCTCCTTCCTCTACCAGACAATCAAGCACCCTCTGCATCTCGTAAATACTTCCGCAAATCAATACAATATCATCAGCATAGTCCAAATCCATCAGCTTCTCGTTTTCTTTCCAGTTAATTCCTGCACCTGTTCTCCTTACAACTTTTTTCATAACATAATCCATAACCAAGACAAACAACAATGGCGAAAGAACTCCTCCTTAAATCACTCCTGACCTAACTTGAAATGGATCACTCAAAGAACCACCCACCATTACCTTACAAAAAGTACCTTCATGCAGGCTTCTAATAATATTTACAAACTTTTCTGGTATACCATAGAATCTCATAATTTTCAGCATAGCTCCACGTGAAACACTATCAAACGCCTTTTCAAAATCCACATAACACATACTAAGTGGCATTTTCATCTCATTAGCTTGTTGCATTAGATGCCTTACAATAAAAATCTGATCATTACAACCTCGACCTTTCTAAATCCCGCTTGTTCTTCTCTTAAAATTTTATCAATTACTGGCTCTATTCAGTTCAACAAGATTTTAGAAAAGACTTTTGCAAGTACAGGTGTCAAAGTTATCCCCCTCCAATTGCCACACACACTTAAATCTCCCTTTTTTGGTATTTTTATAATCACTCCATTTTTTCCACTCTTCTGGAATTCCACCATTATTCCAAGCCACATTAAAAAGTTTCAAAAGCGCATTCATCAACTCGTCATTTTCCACCTTAATCATTTCAGGGAATATTCCATCCTCTCCTGGGGCCTTAAAATTCTTTAACTCCTTTATAGATTTTGCTACCTCCTCCATAGTTATATCCCCTGTTTCTATCTGCAAATCTCTCTCGGCTGGCAAAATGTCCTCTTCAGCTGGGATTGGTCTATTTAGAACAGATTCAAAGTGCTCGTTCCACCTTCCTTTTATATCCAAATCTTTAGTCATCAAATTACCATTTCTATCTTGTACAGGTATTTCCTTCCTTCTCTTTTCAGTCCCAGTTAACTCCTTTATGGCCTGATACGCTGCTCTTGTGCTCTGACCGTTATTTTTACTTAATTTAATTTCTGTCTCTGTCGCCTTTTCATCATATAGTCTCCTCTTATCACGTCTAACGAGTCTTTTTACTTCAGAATGTAAACTCTAGTACTTTGCTCTAAGTACTTCAACTACCTGGCCATCAACATGTTGTTCTTCACTTCATAACTTAGCCTCTTTCCTTTTCTGAATTGCATTCCATGTTTCATCTGACATCCACTTTTTCCTTCTCGCTTTTCCCTTTTTATTAATAGTAACCTTAGCACTCTCATGCAAAACCTCTTTTACCTCTCTCCACAGTTGATTAATATCATTGTCTTCAGATTCCATCAAAGTCTGCAGGACTAGAAACCTGTTCCTACATTCCCACCGAAACTTTTCCCTCGTGCTCTCATCACTTCTCAGCTCATCCAAATCATAATTATTAGCCATGGTGGCTAAAAACAGCTTACATGGGTAGGACACGTGTTCCGCATGCCTGAGCATCGCCTTCCCGCCAGGTTCTTTATGGCCAACTCCCTGCAGCATGTCGAAACCCAGGGGTACAAAAAAGAAGATTATTATAAAGATTAAATAAGGACAACTCCAAAAGATCTCGAAACCAGTGCCTCTGACAGAAAACAATGGTGAGCCTTCTGCAGTGAAGGACCCATTCATTTCAAAGAAGCTCGGAACCTGGCCAAAGAACGATGAAGACAACAGACATACAACCAAATCAGAATTTTCCCAGCAAACCCGGTGTCGAATGCACGGAGTGACGTAGGCTGGAAGCTACTGTTCCAGCCAGTGCCCATGCGCCATCAGTTTAGGCCTATGCTGAAAGCATCCGCTTGTTACCTTAAGAATTGTGCCATTTATCATCAGCATTTTATAAAATTCATGTGTCAGGAAGATAGGTGGATGTCTCATAGACCTACTACCTTCAGGTCGATATATCTACTTCTATCTATCTATGTTTATCTATCTATCTGTCTTATCTATCTGTCTATCTATCTATCTATCTGTCATCAATCTATCTATCTATATATCTATCTATCTATATTAGTGGTAGGTGGGGGTGCTCACCATCCACTCACTCGATGTAGTGCTGCTTTGGGTGTCTGCCCTTTCCTTTGTTTCATCCTTCCTCTTCTTCCTTTCCTTCATTCTTTCCTCTTTGTTCTGCCCACGGGTGACTTTACACTCCCTCTTCTGTCTTTCTTTCCTTCACTCTTTCCTCTTCCTTCGGCCTATGGGTGAATCTACACTGGGTGACAAGCCAAATGGTTTTGTGTACACCAGGAAACCATTTACTACGCTGGGTGGTAACCATATAACCATATTATGGCTCCTGGTGGTTTAGTGGGTAATTAAGGTGCTCCAATTGGATTGAGCCTTTGTAGGTTTATATCCAAGGGATGGTTGGGGTTTATTGCTCACGTAATGCCATGCAGGGATGAGTGAGGCTGGTCACTCTCATCTTGAATGTCAGGACCAACTTGCCTAGCCCCGGGTTCCTACGTTCCTTATCGGGCGACATAGGACGACGACGGATATATATACGGTATATATATATATATATATATATATATATATATATATATATATATATATATATATATATATATATATATATATATATATATTACAGGCAGCACGTGAATGAAGGTTAGTTTAGTTTAGGTTTATTTAGGTTAGCTTGATTTAGGATAAGATTAGGTTAGGTTAGTTTAATTTAGGCTAAATAGGGAGGGGAGCGGTAACTTCCAGCATCACTCCATGCATAGGACACCAGACCTGGTATGCCAACTATGTGGCAAAGTTTGGGGATCCAGATTTGGTCTGCACAGTCTATCATGCTGGCACCAAGGACTGAGAAACACCCCCGGTATAGCGGTCGTCGTCCTCTGTAGTAGAAGGACAGTTTAAAGTAAATAGCAAGTAAGTAAGTAAGAGTGTGTGTGTGTGTGTGTGTGTGTGTGTGTGTGTGTGTGTGTGTGTGTGTGTGTGTGTGTGTGTGTGTGTGTGTGTGTGTATCAGAGTGGGTCAAAAATTTAAAATTTGATGAAACATGGCTATTTTGATGGCCTATGCCATAGGCCATCAAAATAGCCATGTTTCATCGAATTTTAAATTTTTTATGCTGTTGCAATGTAAAATCTCTCCAGTATTTTCTCTGATACCATAGGCCCTATGGTATGCTTTCACATGAACTAATTATATTTTTAAAAATGAGTCAGTGGTACTGCAGCATCTTTCAGTTTAGTTTTACGGCACTGATGCTCCAAGTGGTTACCGGTGATTGGCAACTCTGTAAATGATAACCCATTGTTTTGCACTTCTGTTACCAACTACACGAACTGGTACTGGTTTACAGAGTTGAATTTTGTATGAGTCTGCGTATTTTACTGGAATCATGGCCAGTTGCAGCACACGAGAATGCACGAAAGGCTGTTTTCGGCTCATCACGCACTCCTCCGGTAAATCAGTTACCCACTAGCTGTGATGACATAAGGGCATATTTGGAACGTAAGTCCACAAATCCGTCGTTGAACACCCAATCGTATGAGGAAACTGTTGCACTTGAAGCAGCAGGAATTTACGAGAAAGCTTCCATCTCAGTTATTGATTACAGCAGTGTTGTTATTTGTGTGAAACGCCTGAAAGCAAAGGCACAGGTGCTTAGGAAATATCCAGTGAGCAAAATGACTTCCAACAGCTACACAGGGAAACTCGCCAGCTTTGACACCTTATTTGACATTAGTCGTTGCAAATGTTTCAAAAATTTCAATGCACGTGAGAGGTCTGAGTGTCATTGCGCTAGAGCAGACACGATATCGCCTGAGGAGTGGCCTTTCTGGGTTGATCAAATTGGTTGCAGAAAAATATATATTGGTGGAATAGACCGGAAGAAGACAACACAAAATAAGGGTGAAACAAATAGCGTTATGAAAAGGAAACTATGAAGAGTCCACTAGAGATACTAAGCAATATAATGAAGATATAATGACAACATGTATTGACGAAAGTGATGCCTTTGATGAACAATATGATCATTATGCTGATGACGATACTGCAGAAGGAGATGGAAGCAGTCACAACACTGTCAGAAAAGATTAGTCTGTCCTGAGCTGAGTCGTGTAGCTGATCGATATCAAGCAAGCAATAGAGACATCTGCCCCACTGTGAATGCAGCACAGAAGGATATGAATATTCTTTGTGAAGAAAATAAAGTTGATCCCAGTAAACTCCGCCGTCAGAGAAAATACTGGAGAGATTTTACATTGCAACAGCATAAAAATTACTTGAAGAGATCGTTTGCATCGGTTTCGATGGAAAAATCGATCAGACGCTCAAGAAAACCCCATATGGTCAGAGAATCGTGAAGGGAGATCACTACTCAATAGTTGCTCTTCCTGACGCCGTTTACATCGACCACGTTCCTCCTGAAAGTGGAAGAGCAGCAGATATTGCCAAGGAAGTCATATCTGTCCTTCGAGAAACATTCAACAGATTCGTTGCAAGCTATCATCTGTGATGGGACGAATGGCAGTACTGGAAAGAGAAATGGAGTGATCCGTGAGCTCGAAACAGCTTGGGAGACCACTAGAGTAACTTGTTTGTTTGTTGCATCTTGTTGAAAGGTATTTCGAGACAGTTGATGGTTCGACAGCAGGTCCACGAGACTGCAGAGGAGAAGTAGGTCAGTCGCATGAATTTGACCCAAAAGATCTTCCACTTGTTAGTTATGAACGTGTTGCTGGAAAAACTTGCATTTTACCAAGAGTTGTATGTGATCTAAGCAAAGAACAGGGCTATCTGTACTGTGCATGTTTGGCAGTGCAGTTGCCAAGTGGAGATACTAATGAAGGTGTGGGACCTTCTGCACAACAAGGATCGCTAAATCATGCCAGGGGGCTTTGCTAAAACTAATCGCGTACTGCGACTTTTCATGCCAAAGGAACAACCATCACCAACTTTAAAACGTCTCGTTTCATTCATTGTGAACTACTATGCTCCTGCGTGGTTCAGGGTGAAAGCCAACAGCTCGTGTCAGGATGGAGCCAAAAATTTCTTCTTCTTGGTGTAGATCCTTCAAAAGCTGTCGTTGGAGGATCAGGAGATCATTCGCCCTGTGCTTGCCAATAACAGCTACTTCTGTCACCCAGAGAACATCCTGTCATCGGCTGTTGCTAAAGATGTTCAAGTTGATGAAACAAGGACAGATGAATGAGAATGATGACAAAGCCTCAGTTAGAATAATTGAAAAATCGGCACTGAAGGTAAACTTCGATGCCAAGAAGTACACTGAGCTGGTACAGCTTTCCTTCTGCTACAGTTTCTCCATTGCTGAAGAACAGACTGGACCAAATGGACGAAAACCAATCCATCGTACTGGACGTGTACCCTTGCCATTCCCAAGGAGTGGAGCGCTGCAAGGACGTCACATCCACCACAAGTAAGGTAATTGGGCATGAATCACGTCATGGTATGCTCGTCCAGTATAAGTGTTCTCGCAGCTTGTTCCCGAAGCGTGAAAGTAAACAAGACTTTTGATGTGTTCAACTGTTCATGCCATTTCTACTGTTCTTTTTCTTTTTCATGAAATAATGCCTTTCATATGATTTGAATACATTCATTTTAAATATTACTTTTATTTATACAATTGAATTTAACAGTAATTACATTTTAGTTCACCCGAGAAAATAGCACGTGATTCTAAGATTTTTAAGAAATAACTATTTTTAGATCCAAGTTGCTGGAATGGGCACGTATATATCGAAGCATTTTTCTCATAGTATTATTGTCATAGTAAAGGAGCACCATTCTGACTGTGTTTCAGCCTGGCAACACTAGGGTGCTTCCTTTTCGACCCCTCCTAATGTGTGTGTGTGTGTGTGTGTGTGTGTGTGTGTGTGTGTGTGTGTGTGTGTGTGTGTGTGTGCGCGCTATTGGGCTTATGAGAAGTCTAATGTGTGTGAGGTAATTAGGAACTTCCCTTTAACCCATTCATTCCTGTAACGTATATTTTTAAATTAATTTTAATTACGTCTATAGAAAGTAACAAAGATCTGCTGCACTGTAAAGGTTATTGAAGCGGCATCCAACCCCTGCAGCTCGAAAAGCCATTTCCAAGGTGAATGAAAGCCTATAGAAGTAGCACGAATGGAATATGGACCACATCAATAGGCTGATGGCGTTAGCTTCGTGATGAAATCTTTCCGTTCCACTGTGTATATTTTTATTCCTATCTTCATGTGATTAAGTAGGCTTAAAAGAACATTATAACACTGAAAGTGGTAGTTCTAATTCCGTCATTCAGGAAGATATCTCGTAAGTTATATGAACTTAGATTCATAACAAGAATGGACTAGACAGCACTAAGAGAGCGCGTACCTCCGCCAATGTCATTGCCATTAAAAACGATCCAGATGCGGATCCGTGTAGATAATGTGTGGAATACATAGAATCCAAAACCGCCCCCAAATTTAATCAAGCGTTCTTTGACCCATGGCCCACACTTCCACACAATTTTATTGAAATTCATTGAGAACTTTTCGAGATATTGTGGGTGATACATAGGATCAGGATCGTGATCCGCCTCAACATTTAGTGACGGCTGCAGCTAAACCGAAGTCTCCGAAACAAAATCTATTCATTCACTGTAAAAAGTGGAAATCGGGGTGCGTATCTCATGCATGTTAATGAGCCATCATACCCTCTTCTCTCCTCACTTACCTTCCTCTCCTCTGCATTCAGTGACATTTCCATCCTGTTACCTACTCTTCCTTTTATGTAGTATATCCCCTCCCCCTTATTCTTAACACTTTCTTTAACCTCTTTTTTCCACACTTCATGGTTTCCCCTTTCTTTCATTTTCACTTCTTATTTCTTCTCCGTTATTTTACCTTTTTTCTTCTGTCCTCTCGATTTCTTCTCTGTTCTCAATCACAGCCCATCCATACTAGTCGTTCCTTCCTGGATCTGTTGTTTCCGTCTCTTTTTCTTCCTCGTATAATTATATCTTCTTCACTTCTCCCCTGTATTCTTTACCTCTCCCCTGTATTCCATCCATCCATTCCGCCTATCATGTTTCTTCCTGTTCTCCACGCCATTTTCTTACAGTTGTCCTCCACTTTGGGTTATTCCCTCCTCTCTCTCTCTCTCTCTCTCTCTTACATACATCATCTTCATCTATCCCTCACTCTACCTTTTCCGCTATCAGTTCTTTCACTTTGCTTTACCTTTTCCTTCCATCCCTCTTTCCTGCTCCGTTCGTTCGTCTCTACTTCCCTTCCTCTTTGTCTTGTAATACCATTTCACTTTCCTCCCTTCCTTCTTCCTTCCTTCCTCTTCTATCTCATCCTTTATTTCTCCTATTTCCTGTTTAGGTTATGTCCTCATCACTTCACCCCTCTTTCCTGCGCCACTTCTTTCCTCTCTTCCACTTTCCTCCTGTCTCTCCCTCCCTCTCCTATTCTTTCCTCTTTTTCCCTTCCTTCACCTCTCTTCTTCCCTCTACCCCTCCACTCCCCTCCTCTCCTAAACTCTCATATTCTTTCCCTTCCTCCTTGTACCCTACTCTGTCTTCCTCCTCTTTCCCCATCTCTCCCTCACTCTCACTTTCCATTTCCTCTCTTCCTTCCTTTCTGCATTCCTCTCTTTTCTAATTATACTTTCCTTTCCTACTTCTGCTCTCCCTTCTTCCTGCCTTATCTAAAGTCTCCATTTTGGTTGACTCAAAGCTCCTCCTCTTCCTCCTCGTTTTCCCTTCTCTCGTAAATCTACTTCTCCCTGACCCCAAGTTTAATTGGATATATTCCTGCCTCTTTATTATTCTTGCTGTCAACCTCTTAATTATTCTTAGTTTATTCTACGTACCTTCCTTTTCCGCTCCATTTAACTTTCTTTCTTATTGCAATTTTCTCTAGTTTTGGATGGTGATTTTTTTTTTCTTAATATTTTATCTCTATATATCTTCTTTTTATCCTTTGTTTCCCCTCCACGTAAGTCGCCCATCGCTTGTTCTTATTCCTTGCTTTCTTGTGATCTACTTTTTGTCTTTGTTTAGATTTTTCGTCCCTGTTTCCTTGTGTAAGAATTTTTAAATGTTAAGTTTTCCATATACTGTTACTGAGTTTTTCTTGGGAGTGCTCATCGCATGTCTTTTTTCTTTCTTTCTTCCTTTCTTGGGTGGGAATTTTTGCAGGGTGGGTGGAAAGTACAAAGAAGTACAAAGGAAAGCATACAGCAACAGACCTGTTCATCGTTTTGTGGCAGTTTGGTACAGAGGTTATAACTAGCAAAACTATTCTCACAGTTAAAGACAAGAAGAGAGAAGCAGGAAGACTCCCCTCACCCACAAAACACCCTAAACAAAAAGGCGGCGGGAAATAATGACAAGGACCACCATGGAGCTCAGAAAAGCTGCCATGAAAATTTCATAGGAACGAGGGAAAGGAAATATAATTCTACAATATTTACCTGAAAAGCAAAGGAACATTAAGTGGATAGTATTTATCAATGTTATTCTGCGGTTGTATCTGCCAGGTTCTTGAGAAAAAGAAAAAAAAAAGGTTTTATATACTACTTTCTTCATTACTTCCACAACTTCTATTCAACTGATTTCTTCCTGTCTTCTTGATAGTTACATAGTTACATATTACACATTAATGCCTACACTACCTCTTAGCACTGAACAGTCTAGAAGCTGATGCAATGAGATCTCTCGCAAGTTGGTTTGCAGGGCCAACCCAGTGTATGAAGACAGAGCTCTCCCCGTTTGAAAACCAGTAAATTTAAATCACCAAAGATCCACTATTATCTGTGCTACACTTGCAGATTTCATTATTAGTGTTACTGGGCCCAGCTGGTGGATGATAAATTAACTCAAGGATTGTTTTGCTGTGGTGAATATTTTTCATCAGTGTTATTGATAGAGGGCTTAGAAATTATGACTGGATGAAGTTCTTCTTTAATGCATATTGGTACACCATCCCCCCTCAGTTCTTTTTCACACTTCTGAATGTGTTGCAGCCTGGTATGTTGCACCCTGCTAAAAGATCTCATTGTCCCATGTTGAGCAATGATACCAATATGCTTAATACATCATGATCTTCAGAAAGTACATAAGCCTCGAAATCTGAAATTGTATTTCATAGAGACGTGCATTCATGAGAAGAGCCTTAATGTCCCTGTCTCCATCAGTCTAGCTTCAATTATTTTTACTGGTCTCCGACCTGGAGGGGCTTGGGAATGGGTATTGTTTTCACTTGGATTGTTTGTTTGTTTGTTTGTCCATCTGTCTGTCATTCAACAACTTTTCCTGAAAACTACCGGTGCGATTTTGACAAAAATTGCAGAGATTATGGACTATGACCTTCTGATCACCTGAATAAATTTTGGGCCAAATTTTTCTGTAGGCTTTGTCTGTAGGTCCCCAGAATGTTAAAAAAAAGCAAACAAAAATTCCTTCATAACTCCTTTCATATTCGTCATATCAACATGAAACCAAAACCTGTGCATCTTTCAGATCTGCATGCTATAACATTATATCATGGGAGTCAGCCCCTAGTTAGTGGTAGATGGGGGGTCAGTGTCAGGTGGGTCGGGCCTAAAATTTCAAAGTGGCATTAAATCATCAATTTCCCCCCAGTTTACTCCAAATTTGATATGTGGCATCTTTGAGTAGATACCCTGTTGTGTTTATACATTAGCACTAAAATTACTGCCGGGGACGGGTTTGCTGTTTCTTGACAGTGCTTCTTGTTTATGTCTATATTGACTTTTCTACAGACCTCATACAGTGAGTGTTTTGTTGCCAGGAAAAATGTTCAACAGAGCCAACCAGTTTCAAGTGGAGACCATGATGTGCATATACAGCTTACTGTTTACAGAAGTGATTCCAAGTGTCAATGAACTCAATACCCTCCTGTAAAGAAAGTGACATGACACGATTATTTGATCTAAAAGCCTTACTATTGAAGATGATGCTAGCAGCATTCCTGTGGAGAACACCTGTTTTCCTTGAAATGCTGGATCACCAACTTGAACATGTTCAGCTTTTCAGACCAGTTGAATGACTATGAGACTTTCATTAGCTACGCCCTTTGTAACAGTGTTTATGGGCTTGGTTATATCAAATATGGCACCTGGAATACACTACAATAATCTCTCAATTATCTAAAGTAAGTAAGCCAACCTCCACGCCGAATAATGCGAAATGCTGGATATTAAATTGGTGCCCCCAGTCGGCTCTCCATTTGGCGTTGAGCCGGATAATGTTCACTACCCCAAGCTATCCGTCTTGACCCTCGGTCCTAAAAACTCTTCAGCAATATTACCCATGGGTAAAAGATTAAAATAAAGCATAAAATACAATACAGTATTGATACAATACATATAGCACAGTAATACAGTATATAATATAATCATAATCATACTGTACTCACCAACAGTCACGGTGTGCATTTGAAGGTGTCAATATCATACCCAGGCAACCAGTAAGTTAACAGGCGTCAGATTACTGTAAGGATTGTTAAGAAGTGGGATTTGACAGTCAGGAAGTCTGGAAGTTTCTCACCGTTTCCCGATGTTTCTTGTACCAGAGTTCCGGTGAGTCAGAGTTGCCAACTAGCCTGTTGTTTTTGAGTGTATTTTTTTTTTTTTTTTTTGTAAGTTGTACATTAATTTTTGTGCTCTTCTTTCAATAATGTTGAATTTATGTGATTGTTTGTTAAATTATGTAATTTAACTTTGTATGTTAAATAATTTAGAGTGTTATGCAGTGTAAGAAAGCTCTGGTATGTTTTGGGTATCTTTGGGTTGGCAACTGTTGCTTCTAGAATGTAGAACACTCTTGAATAATGTTAGGCTATGTAAGGATGGAGAAGAGACTAGAGCAGTTCAGTCAGTTTTCAGTTCAGTTTGAGTGTACAGTAGTTCAGTGTCAGTGCAGTGTGTATATTTTTGGTACTTGTAAAAATAATGAAGTGTTGTTGGCAAAATGTTATTGCAGTTTGTTTACCCTCACTGCTTGTGACAACAGTGAAGTGAAATTAGAAAACATTACGTGTAATTATTTGGAAAATAAGGACAGTGAACATTAGAAGCCAATGTTTATATACAACACCTCAGCTGGTCTTATTGCACACTGAAAGGCTGACCACAGGAAGAACAACTCACTGGGCAATGTCCATATTATACTGATCTACAGCTGTTGGAGCCTGTGGTAGTGTCAGACGGGGACATAACAGTAGTGTCAGGAGTGTGCTTTTTAGTGCTGCAGTGAGTCAAATCTTAGACATGGAACAAGGGGATGTGCAGACAAGGAACCTAGCTGGGCAGGAGGAGGAGGGGTCCCTGGCTGCAATTACTGAAGCTATTACAAGCTTCAAAGAAAGAAATCAAAGAACAGTTACAGGCACAGAACAAAGGACAGAAAGAACTTAAGAACAATTACAAGCAAAAGTGTGCAACTACAAGCACAGAATGAAGGACAGAAAGAACTCAAAGAACAATAACAGGCATAGAATGAAGAACAGAAAGAACGATATGAACAGCTTCGGTAGGCATTACAGGTGTAACAGAGGGAATTACAACTGAGGATGCAAGGACAGCTGGATGCTTTCATGGGGGATATGTAGGAAGAGCAGCAGCAGTTTAAGGAAGAAGTACAAGTATATGCTGAGCTACAGCAGCAGAAGTGTGAGGTAAGTAATAACATGATGGATTTCAGACAGCATCTAGACAACCAGGTAAAGCATGTAGATGACCAGCTGAAGATTAGCGAGGGAATGGTGACGGAGTGCAGACAGCATGTTAACAACCAGCTGAAGATTAGTGACTGAATAGTGATGGAGCACAGACAGCATGTAGATAACCAGTTGAAGCATGTAGTCGACCACGTAAAGATAATTAGTGAGAAAATTGACATTGTAGAGAAATACGGCAATGCTGGACCTAAGGTTAGTGTACAGAGAGCATATGAAAAGAATGGACAGTGTATGGTGAATCTTGACAGATCCCAAGCATCGAAAGGAAGCATTACAGGGTTGACTAATCAGAATGCAGGAGATTTAAGTCCTAGACTTAATTATGATGCCCCAGTTTTTAGCCTCCAAAGCAGTGAAGTGCATGGCTACAACTGGGGTACAGTTCAAAAGAAATCTCAGAAATTTGATGGTAGCACATCTTGGGAAACTTACTGTGCACAGTTTGAGTTACTGGCCGATCAGAATGGTTGGGATGATAGGCAGAGGGCAGTGCAGCATGCTACTAGCCTTAAGAATGCCTCAGTGGAAATGCTTGGCCAGAGGTCAGTGATGGAGAGGAACAGTTATCAGTCCCTATAGTAGAAGTGCTGGAGTGCAGATATGGGACCATGTACCAGACTGAGGTTTACGGGCCAAGTTTCTGGATTCATGTACAGGCTCAAGGAGAATCCCTACAGCAGCTTGCTCTTTACCTGAAGAGTATGGCATAGAAGGGATACCCTGGAGCAGCATCTAACCTGCTGCCTATTCTTCTGAGGGACCAGTTCATCAATGCTCTTGATAGTGCAGAGTTGAAAACGCAAGTGAAGCAGGCACAACCCAGATGCATGCAAGAAGCACTAGCCAGGGCTTTTAGAATTTGAGTCCTACGTCAGGTCAAGTACGTCCACTTTTCAGGCACTCATAGTTCAGGATTAAAGGCAAGAAAGGGGCAAGTACATGACATGGAAAAATTTGAAGTAAGTTGCAGGTATGGTGAAATGCCAGGACATAGGAAAGAGAACTGTTACAGGTGGAAGAGGGAACAGGAGAAGACAAGAGGAAGGTTGCTGGTTCTGCGTGAAGCTGGGACATAAGAAGGACGATTGTTACAAATACTAGAAGGAGCAAGAACAGGGTAGTGCTAGGAAATCAACAATTGTAACAAAAGCATGTTGGACATGTAGTGAGGTGGGACTCTTCAGTTCTGAGTGTCCAAAGAAGAAAGAGCAGGATAAGAAAAAGGCAGCAGAAGACCAGAAAGAAACAGAAAACTTGTGGAGGCTGGTGTTAAGGGGAAACCACCAACTGGCTTTTCCCAAGTAGCCCAACCACCGAGAAAATGCAAGAGAACTGCAATTGATAGTGTGCAAGTAGACGGAAGAATAGATGGAAAGAGGTGTTCCAAGGTGATTGATTCAGCCTCAGAACAGACTTTTGTGAGGCCTGATGTGTTACATCATCGGTATCTGCCTGAGGCATCAGAACAACTGTGTGGCATAACTGGGCACTGTGCAGAGCTGAGGGGACTCCTGGATGTCCGGACTGAAGTGGCAGGGCAAGAGGCTACTCTTCCAGTCTACATGGCCGACTTGGAGGATCCTTGCCTTCCTGGTCTGGACTATCTGATGTCCATGTGATGTGAGCTGGACTTCTGCTCCATGAAGTTGAAGTTTCGAGGAAAGTCAGTTGCTGTCACGGCTGTGAGACGTACCAGTTCTGGTGGTGAGGTGAGAGTGCACCCCACTACAGTTATACCTCCAAGATAAGAACTATTGCTCCAGTGCAAGGTGAGTGGCTCTTTTGACAGCTGTCTAAGGGTAATGGAGCCTGATGTACAGTGCAAGATGAAGGCCGGAGTGATGGTGGGGAGAACTTTGGTGGAAACAGGTGCAGGTGAAATGCCAGTCGTGGTGGCCAATTTCTTCCGTGAGCAACAGAAGATTAATGAGGTAGAAATTCTGGGACTGTGCCAGGCAGTGGACCCTGAATGGCATCAGAGGAAGGCCTGTAAAAGGAGTGTAATAAAAGGAAGATGGGTACCTGCCAGACCACTTACAAGACCTATTTTCAAGGAGTTGCCAATGCCTGGATGATTCACAAGTGCTGAAGATGAAGCAGCTGCTAACGAAGTTTGCGGATGTCTTTTCCACTGGACACCTAGACCTGGGGTGCACTGGTAAACAGCCAGCATGAAGGATGGCACCAACCCAACAGCAAGAAATGGAGAAGGTGATGGAGTATCTTCAAAGTCAAAGAGTGATAGAAAAGACCAGCAGTCCTTGGGCAGCAGCAGTGGTTCTGGTAAGGAAGAAGGATGGCTCAGTAAGGTGCTGCGTAGATTATTGAGCCATGCATGATGTGACAGTGAAGGATGCATACCCTTGCAAAGAATTGGATGCTCTCTCAGGTTCCAAGTGGTTCTCCACCCTAGACATGAAGGCAGGATATCATCAGGTCAGGGTTGCAGAGAAGGACAAGGAGAAGCCAGTTTTTTTTCATATGGGTGGGGTTTGTGGCAGTTTAAAGTAATGTCATTTGGCCTATGCAATGCCCCAGCTACTTTTGAGCACTCATGGATCGCGTACTTGAAGACCTGCACTGGCAGACAGCTCTCATCTATCTGGATGATGTAAATGTGTTTGGATGGATTTTCGACTAGAAACTGGAGAAGCTGTCGGGGGTGTTGAAGTGGATTCGAGTGGTGCACCTCAAGCTGAATCCCAAGAAGTCCTACCTGTTTCAGAAGGAAGTGAAGTACCTGGGACACATTGTAGGCGAGGGCAGCATCCGTACTGACCCAGAGAAGGTGGCAGCTGTGGAAAAGGCAAGTTCCAACTTGTGTGAAAGAGCTACGGAGTTTCCTGGGCTTGTGCACCTACTATCGGCTTATTGTCAAGGACTTTGCAACGACAGCTGCACCTCTGCATAAGTTCTTGGGGTAGAGGCAGACATTTACATGGACTGCAATGACCCAGAAAGCATTCAATGAACTTAAGCATCCATTGACAAGCTCTCCAATGTTGCTGTACCCTTATCAGCATCAGCCGTTCATGCTGAACTGTGATGCTGGTGACCATGGTATTGGTGGAGTCCTGTCACAGAAGGACGAAAAAGAGTATGTGGTGGCATATTACAGCAAGAAGCTCAGCCCACTGGAGTGGAACTATTGTGTGACCCATAATGAGCTCTTGGCAGTGATGAAGAGCCTTGATTTCTTCCATACCTGCTTGTATGAGTCCTACTTCATCATCAGGATGGACCATGCAGCACTCAAGTGGCTGAAGTCGCTAAAGAATCCCAAAGGACAACTGGCACGCTGGCTCTGGAGATGGGTACATGGCAATGCTGACAGCCTGAGTTGTCGGCCTTGTGACCCAGAGTGCTGGCAGTATAGTAAAAAAGATTATAGTAGGAAATGCAGCCATATTGCAGTGACAGGGCCAGTGTCAGATGAAGAAGACCTGAAGAGGATGCAGGTGGAGGATGCAAATTTACAACCAGTGCTAGAGTGGCTGCAGTGGAGTACAGCACGACCATCTTGGGAAGAAGGGTCAGGGTTAAGCCCTGCGACCAAGAGCTACTGGAGTTAGTGGAACCTTCTTCGTTTGAACAATGGACTACTGGAGTGTCAGTGGGAGACACTAGGCGGCTTCAGCAAGTATTGGCAACTGGTGGTTCCTAAGAAAATGAGGTCTAAGATCTTGGATGAGTCTCATAACCAGATCACTAGTGGGCATCTAGGAGTGAAGAAAACTCTGAGCTGGCTGTGACAGAGGTTCTACTGGACTGGCATGTGTCAGGATGTTAAAGAGTAGTGTTGGGCCTGTGATGTGTGTTATGCCAAGCAAGGATCCAAGAAATGTGGTTGTGCCCCTCTTCAGCTGCACCAAGTGGGTGCACCGATGGAAAGAGTCGCAGTGGATACTGCTGGACCTCTGCCACTCATTGAAAGGGGAAACCGGTATTTAACCCATTGGATCCTAGAGTTGCTGGGCATGGCATTGCACTGGGAGGGTTCTAAGTGTACCACGCTCCGCCTATCAGTTTATAGTCGCGAAACTCATAGGTCCCTACCCGGGGGTTCCCTACTTTATTAAGATTTGAAAATTCCCAGTTCTGTCCAATACTCTGGACACTGGGCTGCAATGGGTTAGAGAAACTGATAGATTTGCCAGTCATTTAAGAAACTGATAGATTTGCCAGTCATTAACCCATTGGATCCCAGAGTGTGGTGTGTGGAAGGAAGAGAAGACGGAGGGGGGTGCAAGGAACAGCGTGGTGGACTGAAGAGGTGAAACAGGCTGTGGCACAAAAGTAGAAAGCATACAATGAATGGATGAGAAATAGGGACGTGGAAGAAGTTGAGAGGTGGAAGAGAGAGTTATATGTAGAAAGAAAGAGAGAGGTGAAAAGATTAGCAAGAGAGAGTAAGAAGAGAGTGGATGAGGAATTTGGAAGGAATTTGAGTGTAAAGTGGAGGGACTGTAAGAAAATATTCTGGAAAGAGGTGAAAAGAGTAAGACAGGGTGGAAGTGAAGTTAGCAGGGGAGTGAAAGATAAAAATGGTAGATTACTAGTGGAGAAGGGAGAAAAAGTGAGCAGATGGAGAGAACACTTTAAGGAATTGTTGAACGTATAGGATGGAAGTAATGCGAGTATAAGCGGCTGGGGAATGGCTGGGAGAAGGAGGGAGGTGAGAAGACAGGAAGAAATCAGTAGGATAGAAGTTGTGGAAGCAATGAAGAAAGTTAAATCGGGGAAAGCCCCAGGAATTGATGGAGTGTGTGGTGAAATGCTGAAGCATGGGGGAGAGATAGTAGTAGAATGGATGTGGAAGATGTGCAGATTGGCATGGGAGGAAGGTAGAGTCCCGGAGGATTGGAAGTCAGGTCTAATTATTCCCTTGTACAAAGGAAAAGGGGAAAAAGAAGTGTGTGGTAATCATAGGGGCATTTGTCTTCTTAGTATAATAGGAAAAGTGTATGGTAGGATACTTATTGACAGAGTTAGAGAAAGAACAGAGAAATTAGTTGGAGAAGAACAGGGAGGCTTTAGGAAGGGAAGATGTTGTGTAGATCACATATTCATTTTTAGATCTTTAGTGGAAAAGTTTCTAGAGAAGGGAAAGAAGTTGTATGCGGCTTTCATGGATTTGGAGAAAGCATATGACAGGGTGGATAGACAAGGATTGTGGAAAGTGTTAAGAATTTATGGAGTAGATGGGAAGTTGTTGAATGCTGTGAAGAGTATGTACGATGGTGCGAAGGCTGCAGTGCGTGTGGATGGTGAACTAAGTGAATTTTTCTCTTTGAAGATTGGGTTGAAACAGGGATGTGTCATGTCTCCATGGTTGTTCAATCTGTACATGGATGGGGTAATAAAGAGGTACAAGGTAGGGTAGTGGATGTTGGAGTGGCCCTGGTGAGAGAGGATAGTGTTTGGAAACTCCCTGTACTGTTGTTTGCAGATGATACTGTGTTGTTGAGTGAAGACGAAGGGGAGCTGCAAGGCTTGGTGGATGAGTTTGGGTGAGTGTGTAAGAAACGGAATCTAAAGATGAATGTAGGGAAGAGTAAGGTGATGGTCTTTGAGAGAGGTGAAGTCAGTGAATGTACAGCGAGGTTGGATGGTGAGGAATTGGAAAAAGTGAGTACGTTTAAGTACTTGGGTAGTGTGATGAGTAAGGATGGAGGTTTGGAGGGTGAAGTGCTTGACAGGGTACAGCAGGGAAGAAAGGTTGCTAGTTCCTTGAAAGCAGTGATAAGAAACAGGGAAGTGAGCATGGAAGTGAAAAAGTTACTACATGACAGTATTGTGATACCAACTCTAACGTACAGAAGTGAAGCTTGGACGTTGTTGGAAGGACACAAGTTAAGAGTGAGAGCAGGGGAAATGAGTTATTTAAGAGGAGCCTGTGGAGTCACATGGAGAGACAGGCTGACGAATGAGGATATAAAGGAGCGTTGTGGTGTTGATGTGGATGTGATAGGAAGCGTTATGAGGAACACACTGAGGTGGTTTGGCCATGTGGAGAGGATGGAGGGTAAAAGACTGACGAAGAGAGTGTATGTGCGTGAGGTGGAGGGGGGAAGATGGAGGGGGAGGCCGAGGATGAGATGGAGGGATGGGGTGGAAAGGTATATGAGAGAGGAGGGTGTGAGTTGGAAGCAGGGCAGTGAAATGGCAGGGGACAGGGCGACTTGGAGGCGATTTGTTTGTGGCCACCCCAAACGGGATTGAGGCATCTGGCAATAGATAGATAGATAGATAGATAGATCCCAGAGTTGCTGGACGAGGCATTGCACTGGGAGGGTACTAAGCGTACCGCCCTCTGCCTGTTGGCTCATAGTCGTGAAGCTCACAGGTCTCTACCCGGGGGTTCCCTACTTCATTAAGATTTGAAAATTCCCAGTTCTGTCCAATACTCTGGATACTGGGCTCCAGTGGGATATGTGTCACCATGGACCACTTCACAAAGTGGCCAGAAGTCTATGCCATCCCCGATCAGGAGGCTGTGACTGTTGCTCAGATGTTGGTTGACCAGTTCTTCTGTCGTTTTGGGATGCCACGGGAAATGCATTTCAGACCAGGGTAGAAACTTCGAGTCTGATGTGTTCTGTGAGTGCTGCAAGTTACTGGGGATCAAGAAGACTAGGGCGACCTCACTAAGGCCACAGTCAGATAAGATGGTGAAGAAATTCAACTGGACCCTAGGACAGGAACTGGCCAAGTACTGCTTAGATAGACAAATGGAATGGGACCAGAAATTACCTGCATTGCTGATGGCACAGTGGTCTGCATCCCATGAGTCTACCGGCTACACCCCTACAAAACTGATGTTGGGCCATGAGTTACGTTTACCTGTTGACTTGTTAATGGGAAGACTACCTAGTGAAGAGCTGCCTGCAGAAACCTCCACCTATGCAAAGTATCTTCAGGAAAGGCAGGCTGAGATACATCAAGTGCGAGGAGCCCTTAAGTTTTCAAGAGAAGTGATGAAGTGCAAGTATGATGCCAAGACAAGCGAGGTGAGCTTCAAGGATGGTGACCAAGTTTGGTTATACAAGCCTCAGTGAAAGAAGGGACAATCACTGAAGCTGCAGAGCCTGTGGGACGGGCCTTACACTGTGCTGGACTGCCTATTAGGCATAACATATCGGATTCAGGGAGGCAGGAAGTTTCGCCCAAAGGTGGTACATGTGAACCGTCTGTGGCAGTACCATGGGCCAAGAAAGTACAGCTGGGACATCTCTGAGGAATCGTGCTCTCCAGCAGCGGGGTTGTTGAGGAGGGCCAAGGAGCTGAAATACAAAAGGATGGTGACAGTTTCTCAATGGAAGAAGTGCATCAGGAAGAGGATCAAGACATTCCAGGAGGAGTGGACTGTGTGCAGGAGCAGGGACATCGTTGGAAGCGGCATAGGAGAAGACCTGATAAGCTGAAAGATTATTTTGTGTATATTTATATGTTTCATTAGGATTAATTATGTTTTTATTCATTGTGTACTTTTGTCCGGACGGCAATGAACTAGGGAGGGGGTAGTGTTAAGAAGCGAGATTTGGTAGTTAGGTAGTCCGGAAGTTTCTCACCGTTTCCTGACGTTTCTCGTACCCTAGTTCTGGTACGAGTCAGAGTTGCCAGTTAGCCTGTTGTTTGTGAGTGTGGTTACTTTGTAAGTTGTACATTAATTCTTGTGCTCATTGTCTCAATAATGTTTCATTGATGTGGTTGTTAAATTATGTAATAGTGTTAAGCAGGATTTAGTAGTTAGGGAGTCTGGAAGTTTCTCCCTGTTTCCCAATGTTTCTCTTACCCTAGTTCTGGTACGAGTCAGAGTTGCCAGTTAGCCTGTTGTTTGTGAGTGTAGTTATTTGTAAGTTGTACATAAATTTTTTGCTCTTTTTCTCAATAATGTTTTATTGGTGTGGTTGTTAAATTATGTAATTTAAGTTTATATGTTAAATTAGAGTGTTTTGCAGTGTAAGAAAACTCTGGCATGTTTTGGCAACTGAGTTGGCAACTGTTGCTTCTAGAATTTAGCACACTCTAGAGTAATGTGAGGTTATATAAGGATAGAGAAGAGACTAGAGAGTTCAGTCAGTTTTCAGTTCAGTTTAGTGTACAGTAGTTCAGTGTCAGTGCAGTGTTTATTTTATTGGTACTTGTATAAACAGTAAAGTGTTGTTGGCAAACAGTGAAGTGTTATTGCAGTTTGTGTATCTTCGGTGCTTGTGAAAACAGTGAAGTTGAAAAGCATTAAGTGTAATTATTTGTAAAATAAAGACAGTGAACTTTACAAGCCAGTGTTTATTTATAACACCTCAGATGGTCATATTGCACACCGAAAGGCTGACCATAGGAAGAACAACTAAATGGGCAACATCCTTCCTATAGTGATCTACTGCTGTTGGAGCCTGTGGCAGTGTGGGACGGGGACATAACAGTATCATATACTATGCAAATCATATTATACATAAATATACACGAAATTGGACACACTCTTGATTGGTAGGTTGCCAGGTCTGATAACCCTCTCGCAGTCTTTCGACGCCACCTGACAGGGCTCTTGTTTGGCGAGCCACAGCTCGCAAATGCAAGTGTTTTATCCCTTCGATGAACAAATTTTACATGCAAGTTGCTTTTTGGCGAGAAGAAAATACATCCACTTCCAAACCCAGTAAACTACAAAAGTAAATCTTACTTAAATGAACAAAAAAAAAAAAAAAAAAAAAATTGTGATCGATTATTAAGTCTTTCCTTGTTGACACTGTGAATGTTTAAATATAGACAGTGTAAATAAATAAATAAATAAATATATTTATTGCTCGTAAAATATTTCGGCTCGTAGTCAGATTGGCTACTTAAAATTTATTTGGCTCGTAAATCTGAAACTTAGGAGCCAAATGGCTCGCAACCATCGGCAGTTTGCAAGAGCCCTGCCTGAGTCCAACCACTTGAATGACAATCTCTTGCCAGTCCAGACCTCACGCTCCTCACACTCCTCACTCACGCTCCCCACACTCCTCACTCAGTGATTCGTGCGGTTTCAGAAACTGATTTCAATCATTTCATTCCCCCACCCTTATTTATAACTCTAGTGTTTTGAAACTGGTCTCTGTTATAAATTAATGACTGATCATCCTAATGAATGGAAAAAAATAAAAGGAATTACCATATTGTATCATTTACTTATTTATTCAATGCTCATTTACTCGCAGACATATAATAATTTCGGCAGTGATTATAGATTATTGTAGAGCAATTATCTTCGATCCATTTCGTAAGAAAATGACACTTCTAGCTTTACTAGAATTTTTTTTTTTTTATGGCACACAGAATAACAATAGTCGTTCATCACACCTGGCCGCTCTGAGTGAAGTGTTTCCTAGCATTTCATTCTCGCCCGCCCAGACCTTATACCATATTGTATCATTCACTTCTTTATTCAGTGCTTATTTGCTCACAGACATATAAACATTTCGGCAGTGATCATAGTATATTGTAGAGCATTTATCTGCGATCCATTTCGTAAAAAAATGACACTTCTAGCTATACTAGGAATTTTTTTTTATGGCACACGAATAACAATTGTCGTTCATCACACTTGGCCGCTCTGAGTGAAGTGTTTCCTATCATTTCATTCTCGCCCGCCCAGACTTCACACTCTCCACATTCCTCACTCAGTGATTTGTGCGGCATTGAAAAATAATTACAATAATGTAATTCCCCTGTCCTAATTTTTAACTGTATTCTTATAAAACTAATGTGTTACAAATGAATACATCCTTCTCATATCTATCTATCTATATACCTAGGCTGCTTCCCCCAAGGAAAGGGAGGTAGCCGAGACAGGACGACACACTCCCCATTTACTCATCCATTCAAAAGCGTTCATTCGCATCTTAGCTCCAAAGGGGAGAACGGACAGATCCTCACCGCACCACACCGCACGAAGGTCAACTGTGCAGTGCCATCAGTGACATCCATAGCAGGGCCCGACAGCAGAGCTGGTTTACCCCTGCCACATCATAATAGACCCATCCCCTTACCCGCATCTGACCTGACTAGCTGATCAGACCAAATGCGGGAGAATATCCCCTCAGGGCTGCGTCACCGTTTATTCATTCACAGTTTCTCTCCATTTATTTCTGTCACGCATAGCCACTCTTCCTTGCTCAACAGACATCCCTCTCACATCCAGCGCTCTCTTCACACTGTCCATCCATCCTATTCGTGGTCTCCTCAGCCTTACACCTCTCACATCAGATCTAGTTATCTTTTTCACCAATCACTCATTATCCATTCTCTCCATGTGCCCAAACCATCGCAACACCCTCTGCTCAACTCTATCAGCCATTTCCCAAACAACTCCAGTTCTCCTTCGCACTTCATCATTTCTCACTCGATCCATACGCATCACTTCACACATACTCCTTGGACACCTCCTCCCCATTACATTCAAACTCTTCCTCTCTGCTACACCCATATTCCATGCTTCAGCCCCATATAATGCAGTCGGTACCACAACACCCTCATACAGCCTTCTCTTTACATCCATTCTAAGCGAACGACATCTAAACACTTTTTCATTCCTCCCAGCACGTTTCCTACTTCATTCTAAACTTCACTTCTGCATCTATTCCTCCATCCACAGCAACATGTGACCGTAGATATTTAAAACACTCTACCTCCTCAAGCAGCTCACCATTCAAAACTATATTCATCCCCCTACCATCTACCAACCTCATACACTTCATCACTTTACTCTTTTTCTCATTTACTTTCAATTTCCTTCTTTCACACACCCTTCCAAACTCCTCTACCAACTGTCTCAATCTCTCCTCTGAATCAGCCACCAGTGCAGTATCATCTGCAAACAGCAGCTGCTTCAGATTCCACTCTCCACCATCAACATTCACCAGACTCAGACCTCCACCTAAAACTCTTGCATTCACCTCCTTTAACACCATCCATATAAACATTAAACAACCAAGGCAACATCACACATCCCTGCCGCAGCCCTACTCTCACAAGAAACCAATCACTCACAGCATTTCCCACTCTTACACACGCTCTACTATTTACATAAAAACTCTTCACCCCTTTTAGTAACCTACCATCAAGTCCATACAATCTTAAGTTAGTCCACAAAGCCTCCCTATCACTTCTATCATATGCTTTCTCTAAATCCATGAATGCCCAAAACACATCCTTACCTTTCGCTAAATACTTTTCACACACTTGTCCCACCACAAACACCTGATCCATGCATCCTCTCCCTCTCCTAAAGCCACACTGCTCATCACCAATCACTCCCTCTGTACCCTCTCTAACTCTCATAATTAACATTCTACCATACACCTAACCTACAACACTCAACAGACTTATACCCCTAAAGCTAGTACATTCATACTTATCACCCTTGCCTTTATACAACGGGACCACACAAGCACTTGGCCAGGTAATTGGCACCATACCTTTCACAAAGCACACATTCAGCAATCTTACTAACCAGTCAACAAGTCACTCCACCACCCTTCAGGCATTCCACAGCACACCCATCCATACCTGCAGCTTTCCCTGTTTTCATCTCCTTTACTCCCTTCTCCACTTCCTCCTTCGTGATCAAAGAATCATTCAACTCTCCCAACACATTTATTCCTTGCACCCTTCCTTCTGCCACAATCTCAGCCACCCTTTCCTTCTCTATATTTAACAATCTTTCAAAATACTCTGCCCATCTCTTCCTTACTGCATCCATCTCAGTTAACATCCTTCCATCCTCTGCTTTAACTCGCTCTTCCTTCCCAGACTCTCCTTTTTGCACCCTTTTCACCTCCTTCCAGAACATTTTCTTATTCTGTTGAAAATTCTCTGTCAGCCGCCTACCCCACCTCTCATCTGCTGCCACTTTAGCATCACGCACTGCCCTTCTCGCCCTATTCCTTTTCCTTATACCTCTCATACGACACCTCATCCTTCCTTTGTAGCCACACTTCATATGCACATCTCTTCTCAGCCACAGCCTTACTTCCTCGCACCACCATTCACCTCCTTTTCTTACACCACCACCCACATGTCTCACCACACACCTCTTCTGCATGCCCCACCACAGCACTCTTAAACAACTGCCATTCCTCCTCCACACTGCCATTTTCCTGATCTTTCACTGCATTCCACTCATCTTTCAATTTCTCCTGATACTCTATCATTTTCTCTCTTTTATCCAACTCACTCACTTTCAAAACCTCCCTGCCATATCATTTTCTCTCTTTTATCCAACTCACTCACTTTCAAAACCTCCCTGCCAAACCTAACCCTCCTAGCTCTCACCCATCTCTTACCTACTCTTAACTTTCCCTCCACCAGGCAGTGGTCAGATATACTCCCACCCTCCCCTCTCAGAACTCTCACATCCAGCAATCTTCCTATTACATTCCTGGACACAACCACATAGTCCATCAAAGCTCTGTCAACAACCCTTCCACACTCCTTTCCCACCCATAGATACTTATAAATATCTTTCTTCTCAGCGTATTTCCAATCACCATCTCTCGCTCAACACACATCCCTATCATTCATTCCCCGTTTCCAATTCTTCCAGGCACACCATGCATACCAATTACACCTTCAAATGCTACATTTCCCACTCTAGCATTCAGTCTTCCATCATTACCACATTCACATTTGCTCCAAAACTCTGCAGACACTCATCAACATCATTCCAGAAAGACTCCCTCTCTTCCTCATCCCTTTCACTACTAGGCCCATATGCACACACAAACACCCACAACTCACGTTCAAATTTCGCTTTCACCCACATCAGTCTCGATGACACCTCCTTCCATTCAATCACATACTGCTGTCCTTCCGGACTCACTAACAAGGCCACACTTTCTCTTGTCCTTCCTCTGTCAACACCTTACAATCTTCCATTCACACTTCCAAACATAGACTCACCCTTCCCTTTCATCTTCGTTTCACTCAAAGCTAATACATCCAACTTTCTTCTCACAAACATTCTCCCAGTCTCCTCCTTTTTAGCCTCAATCGTACTACATCCACACACATTCATAGACCCAATCTTCAGGGTATGGGGATAACTCAATCCCCCATCCCTTTCTCTAGCCTGTCTCCTTTTAGGAACAAAAAAACAGAGGAGGGGGTCCCTAGTTCCCTCACCCCGCCCCTTTTAGTCACCTTTTACGACACGCAGGGAGTACGATGGCAGTATTCTTTCTAACACAACCTGGCCGCAGAGTAATAATACCACTCCATAGTGCGGCCAGATTGTGTCCCCCCCCCACCACAGGGGGGATGCTCTTCCTAATGAAAGAAAAAAAAATATGTAAAGGATATAAAACACCATACTTTATCGTTCAGTAATGTATTCATTTACTCATGGACTCTACCTACGTCGAAAGAGTGTGAGCGGATGATTTCACTTGGATGAATCCTGAGTGGAAAGAGTGTGAGTGGTTGGATTCTTCAACGAGCCTCCGTGTATGAAAGGGATAATGACCTACTCACGTGCAGTGACTATAGTGTTGGCATGAATGGTGGGTAGAGTAGTACACTGTGCTGTACAGTACACACAATCCCATGTGGTCTAGCGGCGAATGGCATCCACAAAGATTATTCCGGTACCGGGGGGAGCACAGGCTATGTCATAGCACTAGGGGGTAGCCACCACGTGGGTTACAAATGCTCAATGAACAGATATGTCCTCACTATACGGCGTACACGGGAGAAAATGAGACAGCAACTGTAGGCATGGCACCAGAGATTGTTTTAATAGAGCCGAACAAAAAGCGCCTGATATTGTGATGATGGATAATTGAGTGATGACAGATAATTGAGAGAGTACTCTAATGCTTTCTTTAACTTGGTGCTCTGTCATAAAACTCCTCAGGCTGCCAACAGATGATTGAATCCCCTAGCAGTCGAGTCTCATGAATCTCTTCTGTGTTGGCTTAAATCTTAACTTCATTTTAAATGGTGATTGGTAATATGCGTCGCATATTGTCACACACCACTTCGCACTGGCTGGAAATCGCCCTAATCAGATGGAGATTGATTAGTTTCAGCAGCAGGCGGGAGGGGAAAACAACATCAGTGTCATTTTGGGCAACAATGGCCCTTGACTGAAGAATGTTGCACCTCTCCAGATTGTTCCCAATTTTGCTAGCAACAAACTCTTCCAGTGTATTGACTCTGTGATTAAGAATTTTAATTTTGTTAGTATCTTCGGACAGATTTTCCTCAAGATCTTGATGGACTTTGCACATCCTGCAAACAAAAGAGAAGTATGTGACAAAAGGTTAGAAGAAACTGATGGAGTGGCTGTACATGTTACGTTCCAGGGCATTTTGAAGTTTGCGAGTTTCTGAGAAAACTTTTGAAAAAATAAATAATTTAGCGTAAAGTTACTGTTCATTACAAATATATAAAAGGGATTATGCAACAAGTTAGCTTATCAGTATCACACAGGAGATTTTATAAAAATTATAGTATGTTTCTGCTAGTAACAGGTGAGGTTAGTAATATACCGTACTGTTACTGAATTGTGGAGGAAGTACTGTAGCTACCTTCAACAAGATGTGTTATTAATTTTGCTTCCTGGTGCTGCAAAGGATACAAAATCAATTGAGATCTCGATGATTAAATAAAAATTTAGTGTTCAACTGAGGAAGAAGGACATGGAAAACAATCACAGTACATACACAGTATAAATACCGTAATACCTGCAAATTGGGACACGACTACTATACACAGTAAATAAACACTTAGCAAATGGAAAATGTTACTAGAAAAATGGTGGTTTGTTCAATATTGATTTTATTTTTACTTGCTGGCAGAAGTGAAAAAATTTGTTGCCATCTTGAATAAAAGTAGTAAAAAATAGCTAACTCTTGGAATGAAGGGCTAAGAAATAAAATAATACACCAAACGAACAATGCCTATAAACAGAGAAGAAAAAAATGTTACCTGCAACTGAAAAAAAATGTTATCTGCAGACAAAAATATTTAGGTATGATGGACATTTGAAACAACTAAACGAGTTATCTTGCAACAGAGGTCAGTTAAATGTTGAGATACAAAGTCTTTTCATGTGAAGCAAGGGGGGAAACTGCCTGCTAAAATATTCTAACTTGCCAAGAGATGAGAAAAAAAAAATAACCAGGCAGCCCAAACAAAGGGAGGCTAGTGGGGGGAAGGTACAATCAACGCAAACAATACTTACTAAATAACTGTTAACGTGGGATTTAAATTGTTTTCACTGGTGAAGGCAATAAGCAAAAGTAAGGAAACCACCTACTTACAGCACTAGGCACCTGGCAATGTTTAGCACCAAATACACTAGATATACTGTACCAACCCCTGCAGAAGTTTACATCCACGAACACAAAGGCACCACCCACAATCACACAGGATTGCCACAAACTGCCAAATAGCTAAACAGATCGTATCCACACAACCGCATAACACAACAGTACACTGAAACGCTGTATCACTGACTACTAATGCTCAACTAGAACAAAAAGGTCCAAAACAAAACAACCTTACTCTCACAACCAACAAGACTAGCTCCAGAAAAACAAGTAAAAACAAAAAGTTCCACTCAGTTCCAAATGGTAATACAGGGTATAAACTGTTCTTACTGGTTTTAAGAACACAAAGTTAACACTCACCCAATTGTAGATCTAAACACAAGGTACTACTCATTATTTTCACGAGAACAGTAACTACCCACCGCAGTCACGCTTTAATGCACCAAAGGTAAACAAACAGGAAAGGACAAACTTTTCACACTTATTGCACACAAAATCTCTAGTATAAGCGCTGACTGGCAAATATTCCACAGGGATAATAATCCAAGACTTTTATACACAGATGTGCTATTTGGAAATGGATATATTCGCTCAAATTCATCAAATATTAGTAAAGTGGGATTTGGGGTTTGCAGGGCAAGTAAAAGTAAGGAGGGAGAGGAGAGGAATGGAGGGATGAAAGAAGGAAGGGAGGGAGGGGGAACAAGAAGTTTACAGTGTAATTGCTCGTATGGATATGAAAAAATTGGCATTATATTAGTTGCAAAAAGCTACATTTATTGTGGTAGCTAAGTTTACCCCAGCATTTTCTCTGTGTGTCACTGAAAGAATTTTGATGTATGAGTTCTTATCTAATTGTATCCTTACAGGAGAGAGTAAAACTCGTACTGTCCCGTGAATTAAACCATTTATATCATACATACCTGTAAACTGATGAATAGCTTTGGCACGCACAATTTCAATTGGTAGTGCATTCCACTGATCACTTGCCCTATTTGGGAAACTGAAGTTCCTTACGCCTTTATCACCCCACTTTTCATACAGCTTTTTGCAGTGTCCTCTTGCTGATGCATCCCCATAGGTTATATACTCATTTACGTCTATTTTCTCTTTTACTGTGATTAGGGTGATCAGATTTATTGGAGTTAAAAGCGGGACACTATTACGTGCGCGCATTTGTATGTGTGTCTATATATATATATATATATATATATATATATATATATATATATATATGAAAAGAAGCCTCTGTGGTACAGTGGTAAAGTGTGCATTTTTGTACAATGAAGAACGAGGGTTCACGCCCTGTCAGAGTTATAAACTTTGGGAGCGTTCTTCTGGTCATGCACTACATTGGCAGACACAAAGGGTGCTGTGGTTGAACCAGTGTCACATACTACAATGTATGCTTGCACCCAGTCGGCTTGCGCAGGCCGATTACACTTGGTTCACAGACTAAACACACATCCAAAGTCACACCAACACTACAATTACATTTACAAGCACTTCTCACCCTACATACAGTCTCTACAAGACAGCCTAAGCCACTTGGTAGAGATACATTGGCTGTATCGTCCCCACTTCGGTCGGGATAGGCCGGTCCTGCAGTGGACACTCAAACGGCTGATGAGATGAGATGAGATGTATGAATATACTGACTAATGTGAGTAACAGCGACTGCTCCTGCACTACACGTCACCCTGAAGCCCGTGTCACACGATGGTACAAACCCACACGAATTGAGATGACTTGCACTTTTCTTGGAATTTGCAAGTCATTGACTGAACTGGCCACGAAAACTCGCCCATATGAACCCCACACAATGCCAATGAACTCCACACAATCGTCACACGATAACCATAAGAAGAACATGAAAGTAGTCAGAACAAAATACGATAACAAACGAATTCAACATGGACTATACTTGAATTCCTCACGGACACTGACAGACGTTGATGAACATTAGCCGAAGTTGGTCGTTTTCCACATGAAGTGCAGAAGAAAGCCAGTCAGTGCACACAAAAGCTGAACAATGCACACAAAATGCACACGAATCACACAAATAACTGGAACCAACCATAAATCCAATACGACTGCAGTAGTGACATATATATATTTGGGGGCGCCCTTTGATTACCTGCCATTCGATCACCTGCTCCCCTGCTGACCACTACTAGCCGCCATGGAGTCTGTGGAGCTTATCTTCAACAAGGTCACCTGTGATGAAGCTGCCAAATCCTCTATGCCTGCATCAAATCTAACAATGATCTGCTGAGTTTCTAGCACCTGCTATTACTCGGGAGACAACGGAGGAGGAGGCAATAACGCAAAGCACAATCATGTTGGGCGTGGGAATGGATCGTCAAACAACCCCTACATGGCCACTATGAAGCCCTTCTTATGACCCTTATCAACAGTGACCAAACCACCTACAGGAACTTCATGAGGATGGATGAGGCATTGTTCAAGGAGATCTTCGAGCACCTTACACCAAGGATTCAGATGCCAGAGACCAGCATGAGGAAGCCTCTGGAGCCTGGTCTATGTCTTGCCATGACCATCTGCTTCCTGGCCATGGGGGAGTCCTACAAGAGCATGGCCCTTAACTTTTGGGTGGCCCACCACACCTTCTCTATTGTGGCCCTATAAATGTGTGAGGCCATCATGGAGGAGTTTATGGAGGAGGTCATCGTGTTCCCATCAATCATGGAAGGTTGGGAGAAGGTAGCAGAGGATTTCTACAACGAGTGGAAGCCCATGTGCAAAGTTGCCACGTCTGACCCACTGCTGCCGAGACTTTTGTGGATTTGTGCCAAATTCGAGTGAGTCGCATGTAAGTGGAGTGCGTCACGCGTGGACTTCGTGTATTTTGTGTGCAAGTTGAGCACATTTCAGACTGTACTTATCCTACTATATAGTTAAGGGGATCCTTACACGAATAATCAGATTTGGTTAGTGTGCTAGTCTGTTGCAGTTTGAGTGCTAATTGTGTGATTCATGTGCACATTGAGTGCAATTTGTATGGAATTCGTCTTACAGGGAAAGCTTACTCGATTAACCAGGTTCAGTTCGGTTGCCAGACTGGCCCAATTCATGCGCTAATTGTGTGATTCATGTGCAGGTTGAGTGCCATTCGGACGACATTTGTCCTGAATGTGGGCAGGGTTAAGACTCAAACGAATGATCAGCTTCAGTTCGTTTGACACTCTGGTGTAATTCGAGTGATAATTGTGTGACTCATGTTCAGTTTGGTCAAAGATAAACTGGCTGAATTGAGCTGAATCACAACAGATCCCCACACAAATCACAAGAACGTCAGACGAATGTTACACGAATCCAGGACGAATAAATTTATTTTTTTTATTTTTTTTTTTTTTTGCCACGAACATTCGGCTTAAAAATAAGGAGCATCATATTTTTTTGCCGAACTTGGTCGCGTCTGAGACTCCTGTCTGACCCACCCATGGCTCTCCTGAATCAGGAGGCAAATAGAGGCAAATATAGGCGAATTTTGGGCGAATCATAAAAATTTGAATTTTTTTGCAAGTCATCTTGATTTATGGCGCCTCGCACTGTCGTGTGACACGGTCTTTATAATGTAAGGCATAAATTGCAACGTTAATATGAGTTAATGGATGTCCAAAACCACACATAACCTGTGTTAACAATAAATAGCAGTATGTCCTTGTAACACAAAGTCCATCTTGCAAAGCATTTGTCATGTAACAGCTTACAACAGGATGAAACAGTTGGCAGGTATACTGAAGTATTGTATGTTATTGATTTACTGGTGCTAAATACAGAGGTGAACGATAATACAATAATAATCAATACCTGATGGATCATTTCATCATTATCTTAGTGTATGTTGGGTAACAAAGGGTGGGAGTGAGGAACGAGAAGGTAAGAGGGACATTTGGTGGAGACAGGAACCCAGAGAGAAGGGTGGTGGATGTGGGAGCGAGAATGGATAAGAAAAGACATCATACCTTTCACCAAATGTTCGCTATACTGTATTTATTTGTAACATTATATTTTAGCAGGGTAAGTATATAGACAGTAACACAATACACTGTAGGTCTTCTTTCATTTTCATGCCTTTCTCTTATGTTGTGGACAGCTTTGCAGTATAACTCATTAAATACCTTTATTTACATACCCTACTGGTTCTGAGTGTCCATAAAAACACTCATGACCCATTGTAACATCACCAGCTTTAGCAGTTCCAGTTGGGGTAGGGGGAGTGGGTGTGGAGTATTCGATCGCCCAGTCGCCCACTGTCACTGACTCTGGCTACTAGGGAGGGAGAAATTAGTGTTTTCAGGTGTACATAGGTATGATATTTAGTGGGGTCATGGTGGTTAAGGGTGATTTACAGAATTGTGAAATTTACCAATGTAGTATAATACTAGAACACAAACCCTCCTTTCTAGTAACACTGTCACAAACCTCAGGTGTTTTTCACCCGAAATTGGAAAATTGGAAAAAAATACCAAATGCATAGCTTTGATAAAATAAATGTACAAGAAGGAACTTCAGGCTTTGTACTTTAAGTTAACATTACTGTACAAAGGATTGAAAATCACATCACTTTTTTATGGAAACTGAGTAATAAAAACAGTGACTAAAAGTTGGGATATTTTGGCTTCTTTCACGAAAAAAGTCACACACACCCAAAATTCAGCATATGCCTTTGGAAAACCTCCCACGTCCTTCCAGGTCCTTATGGACACCACTGAAGTGGTTGCCATGTCCCTGCTGCTGTGGTAGAGACCCGATGTTCACTTTGGTTTTCAGCCTTTGCACTTATGAACCAAGGCCTATAGCAGAGACCCACGTGCAGACAGTGATGGTGTAAACTTCCTCTACCATAACTGGCTGCCAAATGAAGCTACTGGAGGACTTGTAAACCTGGGAGCAAGGGAACCATACACAATGGCAATGACGTAATGTTAGTCAGGTGGAATTCACCCGGGGTTTGTGTTCTAGGGAAAATAAAGTCTGTTATTAGCAGTTTTAATAACCTCCATTGCTTTGTCGCCTTTAATATAATGTTCTTGTTGCTGTTACTGAATTCATTTTGTTTAGTTTTTTTCCCTAATTATGACAGAAAATGAATTATTGAAAGTTTTATCGTATAATTCCGGGTCAAAAATATTGCCAAGATTGATTAAAATCGTTTAAATATAGTGTTAGATAGTTTCGTTCCTTTGTGCTTTCTGTGTGTTTGGATTCTGCCTCACTCCATCACTTAAGAAGAAATTCGGGTTGGATGATAACGATAACCATGATGATTGCTTGTTTTTCTTCCGCAGGTGAGTATTGTTCTGCTTGATATACCTCCGTACACCGAAACAGGTAAAGTAGCACCTTCCTGCCCTCCTCTTCCCACCTGCTACTTAACATCCCCCCACTCACCCACATCCCCCCACTCACCCACTTCTTTGAAGACAGTAGGGAGTGTTATTTTCTTGTGTTCTCATGAAATTAAGAGGCATGTTGGCAGCGCTTTCTTAGGGACCTATTCTACGAGGCTTTGAAGATTTCTTAACATCTCTTCTTAAGCTACTTATTCTGTGGAGAACACCAGTAGCTTTTAGTGTTATTGATGCAAACTGTGTTGAAGTTTAAACCACGGAATTGCATTAAATAAAGAATGTTTGGCTGTTATAAACGAAGTCAAAAATTGCCAACATTTCAAACAGAATGATGGATGGTTACCCCCATCCCCCCAAAAAAATTTTGCGTTCAAAGACTTCCTAAAAAAAGTAATTTTCTGGGTTTACTGTTCGTCTTTTTATGTATTTCACAGAATGTGTGTTTGAATGGAATGCCCATTGCTTCCTTGAAACTCCCTATAAGCGCTATGTAAATAAACGAGAAAGGTTTTTGTGGGTATTTGCCTAAGGAACAGGTGTAACACATTTGAAGTGAACTGGTGAAGAAATGAAAGACCTACCACCCAATTTGGCAAGTGTTGAGATGGAAAAAAAATAGACACAAACTATGCAGATCCAGTATGCGCTATACCATATGGTGGAAACCATAATAAACAAGTGATTCAAGTACTATATTGGCATGCAGTACAAAGTCCCCTCGCGGATGATAACCATACATATGTAACTGACCTTGGGAGTAGGTGGCTGTTTGTTCTGCGCGACATACCGTCACAGAATGGGGAACAACTGTGTGAAGTTATATCAAAATCTGTCCATGCATGTAGAAGTTACAGAGCGGACACTAAACTGCTGATAAACAGACGGATGTACTGACGTACTGACAGAAGTGCGCAGACCTATAGTCCCCGACTGGTTTGACCGGTAGAGGACTACTAACTGAGGAAGACGTACTAAGAAACCTTTTATGCAACCTATAATACAATCAATAATTATTTACTCTGCATAGTAGGTTGATGTTCACATTTGTGTGTTCTTAATACTAATGTAAATTGACGCAAGTGTGACATTTAAAAAAAAGATATATAACAATATTCCATAATCTACTGGCACAAACGATGAGTATTACCATGTGTTATACAGAAGGAAACTGGAATGAAGCCTCCTTAGACTATTAGTCAATTTCATTTACTTTTGTCCTGGTTCACATTCTGAAATCTAGGACAAAAAGTTTTTAACTTCTGAAGGACACTTTTATTTGATGTATTCCAGTATTTTGTAATCCGTTTAAGTGAAATAATATGGTCTTAACCCAAAGTTGTGATAGTTCTGCTTTAAAAAAATATTGAATTTCATGGAAAATGTAAGCTCAAGTCCCAATTAAACGTGGTAAGTCTGTCCTGTCATTGAAAAAAGACTGATGTTATGTTTATAAATGTTTGTAGCTTGAGTTGATATGCAAAAAAAAAAAAAAAAAAAAAAAAAAATCATGACTCATTTCCAGTTTACATATGCTCACCATCTGTCTAGCACGTGTTCTGCTAATGTTGAGCTTGAATGAGTTGGTATATGTGTAGGTATTTAACAAAACTCCAAACCCCCCAGAAAAAGAAAAAAAAAATGTACACACAACCATTGGCGATACTGTAGGTGGTATTCCCAGTTTCATCCAGTGATATTCTCTCAAGGGTGTAATAGCCACATTTGTGCTCCTGTGATAGCTTCATGAAATCTTAGTGGTAGGGTCATTAGAGTTTTGCAAACATACAGCTTTGATTACTCTTGTTAGTTTGTTTCCATAGTCACTGGCCATGGCTGGTGGGATTTGGGTCCCTGATCCCCTGCCTGGACTTGGAACTGTGTGGGTTTGCAGAGCCTGTGGTCCGTCTCCTCCTTTATTTACTCGACATGACAAAAATGAATCAGAGGAAAAGCAAGCCTGTGGAAACCATATCACCTAAGGGGCTCAGAGTGGCATCCTGGAATGTGGGTAAATTGAAGGACAGAGGGAGGGTGCTGGAGACTGAGTAGGAGCAGATGGATGTCCACTGCCTACAGGAATTTAGATTCAGGGGAGGGTCAGCTAGGATGATTGCTGGGAAGACTGTAGGTATAAGCTATTTTGACAGGGAAATGTGGATGGATATTGTTGTCTGCCAGTCCCATTATTTTACCATATACAAATTTGTTTATTATCTGTTTATACATTATTTCACTGCACATTGTAGCAATCCTGTCTGGTGGCTGCAGTTAGATACAAATTTACTAAGCTCAGTGTTTTGGGTCACCCCTCACGAAGACTAGCACAAACTCACACCAAGGCAGGCTGTCACTACACCATCCTAGCTGAGTCCGGTGTTCCTCAAAATTTGTGTATAATTCAAGGATATAATCTACAAATCCTTGCTACAATTTACTTCAAATCTCAAGACTGGCTAAACAAAAAAATAAATAAATAAATAAATAACAATTAACTTTACTCCAGCCACTACATACTGGTGGCAAGCCAGTGGGATCCACAACAAAGGCTTGCAGGATTCTCCTAGAAATTACACATTTTGCACCTGAATCATTGCCAGTTCCTGTTATCCTCCTTGAACAGGGTGTTTAGTGTGATAACTACTGCTGTGCTGCTGTGTTGCCGTGCTGTTGGCATACAGTGATATCAGATCTTCCATACATCACCGTTGTACAAAGTTGTGTTCGGTTTTGTCCAAAGGTTAGGTGTAATAACATGTGAAACACTAGAAAGCTCACGGACAGAATATACCTCCGCCAATGCCATTGCAGGATCCGGATCCGGATCTGCCTCCAAATTTTATGAATTCTTTCTTGGCCGATGGTCCACTTTTCCACAAAATTTAATTGAAATTCATTGAGAACGTTTGGAGATATCGTGTGGACAACCAAACGAAAAATTCCTGGATACGGATGATGATCCAGATCACCACCAAAATCTAATGGATTGTTCCTTGGGCCATACCCTACCCCTCCAAAAAAATTTGCAAAATCTGTTCATAACTTTTTGAGTAATCCTCCAAACAGACAAACAAACCAACACCAGCAAAAACATAACCTCCTTGGTAGAGGTAATTATGAGAATCGTACCACAGCTACATATTCTTGGTTGGCTAGCCTGACTTTCCTCATGCTTCGTGTCTGTTGCTGATAAAATGACTATAACCGAACCCAGGAAATTCTGGAGCCTTAACACCCATTTGCGAGAATTGGCACGTCCAAGAGGCGAATTGTGGACCATATGCTGTCAGGCGATGACTGGCCATTACTTCTTACACCTTACTACAAAAAATCGGTCATAGTATATACCATGGTATGGAGAGAGCAAAACAACCTGCATCCAACTACTGGGAAGATGAGAAAGGACACAATATACCTTTATTTAACAGGAAAGAATCCCAAACAGGTAGTTCGAACATTCACTGTCTGCAGAACTGTAGAAAGGTGCATTAGGTGCTTTCGGGAAGAAAACACAGTGGACAGCGGTCATCTTTCAGGTCGTCCTAGTGTTACACCAGTACAGGACCAAGAATAATCACAGCAATGGAAGGTAGCACCTGTAAGCTTTGCATATTCCCCAAGAGTCAAATTGAACCTAGAATGAAACACTCAAATAGTTGTGCATAGACTTCAGTCTTCTGAGTTATGTGTTCGAATTCCAGCCTGTGGGGCCCATTTTGCCACTCATGGCAAAACATTTGTTTTTCTTGATAGAGTAACTGCATGTGTAATAACATTGTTCGATAACAGATAACAAAGCTTATAATTACCAACTTAAGCTAAGCAGAAGTTGAATTAATGAAGAACTAGAACTATAATCCTTTGTCTTTCTTTCTTTCGATTTAATGGCTATTGGCCATAAAGGTGGCCATTAAGGCAAAAAGTTAAATACTTTATGTACACACACACACACACACACACACACACACACACACACACACATATATATATATATATAGATATATATATATATATATATATATATATATATATATATATAGATAGATAGAGAGATATATATATATATATATATATATATATATATATATAGATAGATAGATAGATAGATAGATAGATAGATAGGTAGATAGATAGATAGATATAGATATAGATATATAGATAGATAGATAGATATAGGTATAGATAGATAGATAGATAGATATACATATACTGTATATATATATATGTATATATATACAAAGTGTACAATATAATTATTACACAAACAAAAGTAGAGAACAAAAGCAGGAGCAGTATTGCAGGGAGGTAGTGGTAAAAAAAACTAATGGTTGAAGACTAGATGATTGATTCACTGGAGTCGGAGTCAGAGTCAGGACCGGCTGACAGATGAGACTGCACGTCCCTGAGTGTGTAGGAGAGGATACAACACTCCTCGGGGACCATAGCAGCCTGAAGGGACTGCCAGTGCGGCTTGGTGAAGGAGTGCAAGGCCCGCCAGAATTCCCCGCTGGTATATTTCCACTCGCCAGACTAGTCTGGGTCCAAGGTCTCATAATGACGCAGCTGATCCTCAAAGATTTCGAGACCCAGGTAGGGGAGGGAGGCAAAGTCGCCCTAAGAGAGTTGCCAGGCAGGACTTGAAGTCTTGGGACTCTCCGGTGCTCATCCCTCTGATGGAGGAGAGGGCACCATGAAAGACACAGGGGCATCAGGAACAGTAACCTCACATTGCAATGAGGGTGCAACATCTCTCACCTCCGTGGGCACCTCAGGTAGGGGCTGAAAGGCAGACCAGCGGGAGACAGCACACCCAGCTGGATCCTCGTCGGGGAAATAGAGGGCTGCAGCTGCAGCACGTTTGGGACCAAGGAAGTGTGGGTCGAAGAGGGCCCAGGATGCCGATGACGACGATGAACAGTCCCTCTCCCAGGCCCCCTCTGCACCATGATTATGGAAGAAAAAGACTTGGGGATAGAGATGGCAGGGACCAGTTTGCATGGAAGATGACAGGCGAGTGCTGGGCAAAAATTTCCAAGTCTTCCCGCAAGGAGGCGTTGGCAACCTCCACACACATGGTGACGATGGTAGAGGCAAATGGGTTGGGGCAGGAGGCAGGAGCAGCAGATGGGGGCTGACGCTAACGTCGATGATGGGGTAGGGCATGGGGAGAGCCCCGCAACACCTGGCTTGCAGGGCCGGTGACAGAGGCAGCTGCAGGGCCCTTAGCACCTTCCTCCACTACAAACTCCACCACCTTGCCAGCAGCAACTGAAAGCACAGGGTGGACAGGGTTGGGGGCCATGATGGAGGAGCGATGTATAAAAACATCTTCCCCTGTGTCCCAACGAGTTTGGAACCTTTAACTCTTCCTGACATGGTACCATTGGACCTGGCCTACTACCTCACTCACCATGCCTTGAGCTGCTGGATTCCTTTCTGTTCTTAGCCCGACCATTCCAAAATCTGGACACATCTTTAGCTAATTGAATTGCAGTGTTCCTAACATGGTATTAAAAATGAACAGATAAGAAACTGTTCAAATATAATATTATATCAAGCAGAATTACCAGTTGGAAAGACACACACACACACACACACACACACACACACACACACACACACACACACACACATTACTGCTCGCTGGTGCAGTGGTAACGTTCTCGCTTGCCAACTGGTGGACGGGAGTTCGCTCCTCGCTCAGGTTGAGAAAAGTTTCACTGACGAAGTGGGTGGTTACTGTCCCCCTCGAGCAAGGGGATGGGTGTGTGCGTGTGTGAAGGTCACAGCCTTGCCCTTAGATCGGACTATGTGAGCTCCCAGCTCCCTTCCGGGAGGGTAAAAGCTGACAATCACAACCATCAAGTGATCCTGACCGACCCGGTGAATTACACACTAACAGGGATACCCGGCGTTGCCCGAGCCAAGTAGGTGAACAATCTAATCTTATTTTAGTTCAGTCATTCTGCTCCAGAAAGACCATGCACCTCTTATGCTTTTGAAAGGGATTATAAGAGGTCCAGGGACTTTCTATTTCACTTTTCACCGACTAACACACAGTATTTGTGTGCACTTCTTTACCATTGCCAGTGACCTCAAATGACCTCGGAGGTCAACCTCACATAGCCTATGTCCGAATTGGAGGTCATGTGTCTCCATGCCAAAAATTGGGCTGCTGGGTCCAGATGTTCAAGCGTGTATTACTGGTGACCTCAAATGACCTCTGACCAGTGACCAAATGACCTAGGAGATCAACCTCATATAGCCTGTGTCTGAACTGGAGGTCTTGTGAGTCTCCATGCCAAAAACTGGGCTACAGGGGGACCCAGCATAGCTTGGGCCAAGAAGGCAAACACTCTACTGGTGATATGAATGACCCAGATCTGAATTTTGTTCCCTTGAAAATCATCCTTGGGTCACCCTGTTTCAGAATATATATGGGTCTGGGTGTCTCTGGCCCTTGGTTTGGCCGTGATTCAAGGACAAACAAACATTGCAGCTCAGTAGGGCGGAAGTAGTGGAAACAATGAAGAAGATCAAGTTGGGAAAGGCCCCAGGAATTGATGGAGTGTGTGGTGAAATGCTGAGGTATGGGGGTGAGATTGTTATGGAGTGGATATGGAAGTCGTGTAGATTGGCTTGGGAAGAGGGAAGGGTTCCAGGGGACTGGAAATCAGGTATAATTGTTCCTTTATACAAAGGAAAAGGGGAGAGAGAAGTATATGGTAACCATAGGGGTATTTGCCTTTTTAGTGTGACTGGTAAAATATACGGTAGAATACTCATTGATAGGGTTAGTTATATGACAGAGGAGCTAGTTGGAGAAAAACAAGGGGGATTTAGGAAGGGAAAAGGGTGTGTAGATCAGACATTTGTTCTAAGATGTTTAGTGGAGAAGTATCTAGAGAAGGGAAACAAAGTGCATACTGCCTTCATGGACTTGGAGAAAGCTTATGACAGAATAGATAGGCAAGGTATGTGGAAGGTATTAAGAATATATGGAGTGGATGGGAAATTGTTGAATACTGTGAAGAGTATGTAAAGGAGCTAGGGCTACAGTGCAAGTGGATGGTGAGCTGAGTGAGTTCTTTGATCTCAATGTGCGACTGAAACAGGGTTGTGTGATGTCTCCATGGCTGTTTAATATATACATGGATGGGGTTGTAAAGGAGGTGCAAGGTAGGGCAGTGGATGTGGGGGTGGCTCTAATGCAGGGGTTCCCAACTTTTTTAGCACTGCGCCCCCCTTTGGTCAGGACTGCATTCATGATGCCTCCCATCCGGGCCACCCCTCTGACGCCTAAACAACGATGGTTTTATCTGCTCCATATGGATGCTTAAGACGCTAGATGGCAACACTACATGTGGTTGCTTGAAATGACGATTGTGAAGCTTTCCTATCAAAGTTTCTTATTCATACATATATATGGGAATACACTGTATGCATTTGAATGGCCTAGCGCTATGTTGAACTCTGATTACCCCACGCCCCCCCTAGCAATCGCAAACGCCCCCCCAGGGGGACGTGCCCCACAGGTTGGGAAACGCTGCTCTAATGAATGAGGGTGAAATTTGGAAGATTCCAGTGTTGCTGTTTGCTGATGATACAGTATTGTTGAGTGAAGATGAATGGGAGTTGCAAGGTTTGGTGAATGAATTTGGAACAGTGTGTAGGAGGAGGAAGCTGAAAGTTAATGTAAACAAAAGTAAAGTTATGGTGTTTGAGAGGAATGAAGTCACAGAATGTACAGTGAGGTTGGATGGTGAGGATATGGAGAATGTGAGTGCATTCAAGTACTTGAGCAGTGTGATGAATAAGGATGGAACTTTGGGGGATGAAGTGCGTGAAAGTGTACAGCAGGGAAGGAAGGTTGTTGGTTCACTGAAAGCAGTGATTAGAAATAGGGAGGTGAGTATGGAAGTTAAGAAGTCACTACATGATAGTATTGTGATCCCTACTCTGACGTATGGAATCGAGGCGTGGACCTTGCAAGAGGGGAACAAGTCAAGAGTGAGAGCAATGGAAATGAGTTACTTGAGAGGAGCATGTGGAGTGACATGGAGGGACAGGGTGACGAATGAAGAAGTGAAGGAACGTTGTGGGGTGGATGTGGATGTTGTTGAGAAGATTAGGAGAAATACACTGAGGTGGTTTGGACATGTGGAGAGAATGGAGAATGAAAGACTGACTAAGAGGGTGTATGTAGGTGAGGTGGAGGGAGGGAGAGGGAGGGGTAAACCGAGGATGAGGTGGAGGGATGGAGTTGAGAGGCATTTGAAGGAGGGGGGGTGAGTTGGGGGGAGGGTAGTCAAATTGTGGGTGACAGAGCGACTTGGAGGCGTTTTGTCTGTGGCCACCCTTTGCGGGATTAGGGCGTCTGGCTATATATATATATATATATATATATATATATATATATATATATATATATGATGGTTGGTGGAGGTGCTCGCCATCCACTCACTCAATGTAGTGCTCCTCTCGGGTGGCTGCCCTTTCCTCATTTCCTTTCTTCTTTCCTTCCTTCCTCCTATGTTGTTCTTTCCTTCATTCTTTCCTCATCCTTCTGTCTAGGGGTACCTTTACTCTGAGTGTCAAGCCAAATGGTTTCCTGTACACCAGGAAACCATTTACTACGCTGGCTGGTAACCATATAACTAAACTATGGCGCCTAGTGGTTTGGTGGGTAACTAATGCGCTCCAACCTGATTAAGCCTGTGTCCGTTCATATCCATGGGGTGGTTAGGGTTTTTTGCACACCAACATAGCCCCGGGCTCCAACTATCCTCTTGTGGCAAAACAGGTTTAGATTATATATATATATATATATCTCGTTTTGTTTCATTTTTGAAGGCTCCAACATGTTTGCATGCGTCGGCCTTGGTCGCCTAATGGCGGCTCTCCATGCTGCACGATCCATGGCAGCCTGCCTGTTCAGTCCCTTAACCCTAAGGTCACACTTAATGACCTCGTTCCACGTCTTTCTCAGTCTACCCCCTCGCAACCCCACCCCTAATATTAACACTTCTCACCTGCGCCCAGTTATCATCCCCCATCCTCTCCACATGCCCAAACCATCTCAATCTATCTCTCCACATCACAACACCAAATCATTACAGTCCCATCCTACCTCTCAACTCTTCCGTCATAAACCCAGCCCCCCCAGGTCTTGCATGCAGGGATGCACTGCAAATCCATCTAATCATTGTCATTTCTGTACGTTTGAGCCTACTAATATCCTCTTCCTTTACTGCCCAGGTCTCACTACCATACATCATCACACTTCTAACACATGCTACATACAAAGACCCCTTAGCACGTAGGAAGAGTCCTCTCAATGTCAGGAGGGGCACCAGCTCTCTGAACTTTTTCCAACCACCTCTCACTCTAGCCTCAAAGCTATCTGCAGCCCCACCTCCAGCACATAACATGTCTCCCAAATAACAAAACTCTTCCACACACTCAAAAGACTCACCAACAAGTTCAATCCTTTCACGCCTGACAATCTCCACCTGCTCTCCCCGACACACTTCACACATAAAATCAGCATTATCTCGCAGTCTACCTCTAATGCCACTACATCACTTGTGCACCCTTTTATCAAAAACACTACACAAGATGGAATTACTTTCCACACCCTTGTGACAAACTGCACATGGCCACTCTCCCTCTTCTTTGACTGTACCACCACCAACCCTAGATATCATCACTTTTGTTTTATCTGCATTTACTCTTAAGCCCTTATGCCCCATACCATCTCTCCACTTCTTAAATCTTTCCAACACCTCCCTTTCGTTCTCTGCAATCAACATCAAATTATCAGCATACATCTCCTACGAGAGTCCGTTTCTGAGGTAACGGGAGAGGGCTTCAAGTGCCGTGATAAACAACATGAGACTCAAAACTGACCCCTGATGCACACCAAAATTCACAGAAAACTCATCACTCAAATCTCCATTAACTCTTACCTGGGTGCAAGCACCCACATATGTGGGCATAACCACCCTAACCAGCCACTCCTCCAAGCCAAGCTTTCTCATTGCCCACATCATAACCTTTCTACGGACTCTGTCAAAGGCCTTTTCCAAAACAACGAGAACAAAATATGGATCCCCTTTCTTCCCAATATATTATTCCTGAAGCTGTTGAACAATGAATATGGCATCAGTGGTCCTCCTGCCTGGCATAAACCCAAACTGCATCTCATCAATATTCACTTTTTCTCATATATATATATATATATATATATATATATATATATATATATATATATATATATATATATATATATATATATATATTGTTACGGAACAGAGAAAGATAATGTACACCTTAAGTGAGAATACTAAAAATCACTACTGTCCCGTAAAGTTCCAGGTTCAAAACAAAAGAGTTAGGTAAAATTACAAGTTAAAGTTTAATGCTCAAACTAACAACAAAACATTCAGGACTCATAAGGATAATGTAATGGCAAAAAACAGGTTAAATATATGGTTAACTGCAATAGCCTCTATTAACACGAAATTAGCAAGAGTAAATTTACCTAAGTCAGCCCTGATAAAATGAAAATACACTGGGTAATGCTCAGTTAATGCAAGATAAATTATTACAGATACAAAATATTATTAATGATGATGGACATAAAGATCCCTACATGAATTACAAAAACTTCACTAGGGCTACAAATTAAACTTATGCTATACAGTACAAGAACAAAATGCAACAACACTTATACTCAAATTACACAGCTGCTAGATGGTTGGAGACTTCCTGAGCACTCACAACAATAACTGTACAGGGGAGGACAGAGATGTGAACAAAATGAGGAGTAGATCTAAGTGGCAATGATGCAGAGACTGAGCTCATTATATAGGGGCCGGCAGAGCTTGATACAACTTGTAAGAAGGACGCGCAAATGAAGCCATGGGGACAAAGAGTTGACAATCCCGCTCTGAACAACAGAAAGGACGACTTACTCTACTATAACGGTAGAAGGGGGGAACTGAGGCAGAACACGCTCGTGATCAAACATGCAGCATACTGTGCGTTAAAATTACACAAAGGATGATGAAATCATAGGCTATGTAACACCTCCCCACAAAGAAAAAGAAATTTACAAAGGAAGTTTCTTATTACTCTAAAACAATCTGTCTAAAGTCTAGATAAGCAATCTGCAATAACATTTTCTTTCCCCTTGACATGTTGTATGTCTAATTAATACTCCTGAAGAAGTAGACTCCATCTTGTCAATCTCTGATTTTTATCTTTAAACTTACTAAGGAATTTCAGTGGGTTATGATCGGTATAAATGACTATGGGGTCAAAACCAGAACACAAATAAAATGAAAAATGCTGTAAACCCAAAATCAAGGCCAAAAGCTCTTTCTCAATAGTGGAGTAGTTCTTTTGAGGTGGAGTGAACTTCTTACTGTAATAAGATACAGGGTGTTCAATACCCTGATCATCCTCTTGCAGCAAAACAGCCCCAGCTCCTGTATCACTTGCATCAACAGCCATCTTAAAAGGCTTAGCAAAATTTGGAGTAGGGAGCACTGGCTGGCTTAATAGAATAGCTTTAAGTTTGTTGAAAGAGGATTCACAGTTATCGGTCCAGACAAATTTAACTCCCTTTTTCAGTAGGTCTGTAAGTGGTGATACAAGAATAGAAAAGTTAAGAACAAATCTCCTTTAATAACCTACCATTCCCAAAAATCTTTGTAGCTCTTTCCTACTTTTAGGTCTGGGAAGATCACTTATAACCTGAACCTTAGCTGCTGGTGGTGCAACATGTCCATCACCAATTACGTACCCAAGGTACTGAACTTTAGCTTGACCAAACTCACACTTTGATAAATTAGCTACAAGATTAGCATGAACCAAACGCTCAAGAAATTTACTGACATGGCATAGATGATCTTTCCAGTTGTCACTGAAGATTAATACATCATCAATATAAACAACACACCCTGCCAAACCCTCTGTTACAACATTCATGAGCTTCTGAAACGTGGCTGGTGCATTCTTCATACCATATGGCATTACGGAACATGCAAAAGTCTTTCCTAGTGTTACAAAACATGAGATCTCCCTAGCACGTTCAGTCATAGGTACTTGCCAGTATCCCTTTAACAAATCAAACTTACTTATGTACCTAGCCTTTCCGATCTTGTCTATGCAATCTTCCACGCGAGGGAGAGGGTAAGTGTCTGTTTTGGTTATCTGATTAACACGTCTGTAGTCAATGCAAAGCCACTGTGACCCACCTGGCTTAGAGACTAGAGTGACAGGAGAACTCCACTCGCTCTGACAGGGCTCAATCATCTTGTGGTCCAACAGGTAGCCAAGCTCCTTCTGGATGAGAGGAACTTTCACTGGGTTCACACGGTAAGGAGGCAGTTTAATTGGCTTTGCGTCTCCAACATCGACATCATGCATCAACACATTAGTTCTTCCTGGAGTGGCACGGAACACTTGCGGGTACTCCTGCAGTAATGCCGAAAACTCCTGCCTTTCCTCGGGAGGTAGGTGAGAAAGCTTAGTCTGGAGATCATTCATGATATCAGGATTCTTCCCCAAACTATCACTCAGGCTCATACTGCATGGAAGAGCTTCACTTGCAGACTCGGGTGGAACAGCTACAGTGCAGACTGGATTATTTTCGTCCCGCTTGTGATATAACTTTAGCATGTTGATGTGACATAGTTGCTTCCTCTTTCTACGATCTGGTGTGGCGATGACATAGTTGACATCACTGAGTTTCTTCTCCACGAAATAAGGACCACTAAACTTGGCTTGAAGAGGTTGCCCATGAACTGGTAGCAGAATCAAAACCTGATCTCCTGGCTGAAAGTGGCGTAACCTGGACGTCTTATCATACCAAGTCTTCATCTTCTCCTGAGCAGCTCCTAAATTCTCTCTCGCCAGCTGTAAAGCAGTGGACGGCCGTTTTTTGAACTTCATCACATACTCCAGCAGGTTGACGTCATCTTCCTCCGACAGCCAGCATTCCTTGAGTAACTTAAGGGGTCCTCTTACTTCATGGCCAAACAATAGTTCAAAAGGTGAGAAGCATAGTGATTCATTTGGAGATTCTCTTGCGGCAAACACAACGAATGGAAGACCTTTATCCCAGTCTTTCTGATGTTCCAAACATTATTTCTTGAGCATCGATTTGAGTGTTTGATGATATCTCTCCAGCACTCCTTGGGTCTGGGGATGGTAAGCTGAAGACGTGATCTGGGTGATGCCCAACTCTTTCAGAGACTGCTTGAAAACATTTGACATGAAATTACTTCCCCGGTCTGACTGTACCTCCTTGGGCAGACCAAACTTTGTGAAGAACCCTAGCATTTCCTTAACCACGTTCTTTGCTGAGATATTTCTAAGTGGAATGGCTTCAGGATAACGAGTAGCCATATCAATCAGGGTCAACACATAAGAAAATCCTGAAGAAGTCTTAGGAAGAGGGCCCACAATATCCACCAACACACGGGTGAAAGGCGCCTCAAAAGGGGGAATGGGAACTAGAGGTGCAACCTTTTCGGTCTGATTACACTTCCCCACAACTTGACAGGTGTGACAAGACTTACAATACCAGGAAACATCCCTGAAGATACCTGGCCAGTAGAAGTGTTTCAAAATGCGTGCCACAGTCTTCCTCACTCCAAGATGTCCTGCCAAACTGAAATCATGAGCCACTCTAATGATATCCTGCCTACAAACACGAGGGATGTCAACTTGATGTACAACCTCCCATTCACAGTCGGCTGATGCTGTTGGGGGTCTCCACTTCCTCATAAGTACTCCTGACTTTATATAATAACAAGTAGAAGCACCGGCTGACTCTTCCTCACTGCAAGCAGAGTTAGCTAGACCTTTCAACTCAGGGTCAGCAACCTGCAACTCAACCAACTCTTGACGAGACAAATTATCAACACTACGGGGTACTGCCTCATCTGGTGAGTGGTCCAAATTAGCAAGAAAAGTGTCAGCTAGGATAACATCATCATCATCATTATCCTCTAAATCACCAGTAACTTTAGACTTAGCCCTAGTGACAGCACTTGCAGGGAACACATCAGGGACATCACAATCCTTGGTCGCAGCCACTGGCTCACTAGACAACTGAGGAGCTGGACACACTTGACTTCCACCAATATCGTTTCCAAGTAAGAAAGTTACTCCTGACATTGGGAGTGTCTCAACCAACCCAACCATAACGGAACCAATAACAAAACCAGACTCTAAATTCACTCTGCAGAGGGACAGAGAAGTAATTATTCCCTACACCTTGTAAGATTACAGTTTCATCAGAGGAATTAACATTAGAGCCTAGAACACTGGTCAGCATAAGGGATTGGCAAGCACCTGTGTCACGATATATTTTAACTGATTTCCTGTCATTACTGTCCAGAGGACTGACAAAACCATCAGTCAGGAAATTAGCACATGAACTCTTGAGAGTGTCACCCACGTTACTGCTCAAAAGAGGAGCTCCATCATGAGAATTTAAGTTACCCCTCAAAGCAGGTTCAGTTAACTCAGTTAAAGAATTCTGGGAACTCTCAAGAGTGGACACTAGACCAATTGACTGAATATTTAAAGACTCCTTTTTGTTCACATCACGCTGTCTCCTGAAACATCTCTCCGTAGTATGACCAAGCTTACTACAATAAGTACATTTACTTTTCTGAAATCTAGAGGTGAAGCTGGTATTAACTTCCTGAGAAACATCATCTTTATTCTCTTTCCTGTTACCTGTACTCTGAGTAGAGGCAACGTACTTACTCTCAGCTTTCCCTTTTTCTCTAGAATATCTCTTGTGAGTGAGAACATATTCATCAGCTAAAACTGCAGCATCAGACAAATTATCTATTCTTCTCTCATCAAGATATAGGCTTACATCTTTACTAATACACCTCTTGAAGTCCTCCAGCAAAATCATCTGCTTAAAATTGTCAAAATCAGAATCCACATTCTTAGAATTTAACCACTGCTCTAACAGATCTTCTTTGATTTTTGCATACTCAACATGGGATTGCTTATCTTGCTTGTAAGTTGTCCTAAATTTTACTCTATAAGCTTCAGGAACAAGCTCATAGGCCTTAAGAATCAAGCTCTTAACTACATCATAATTATCAGATTGATCCTGAGGCAAAGATGCATAAGTTAATTGAGCTTTACAGGTGAGAACAGTTTGAAGGAGTACTGGCCAATACTCCTTGGGCCAATTAAAACCTGTAGCTACCCTCTCAAACAACTGAAAATACTTGGTTAAATCAGATTCATTAAAAGGAGGGACAGGTTTAACATTTTTAGCCACATCAAAATCATCAGAGCTAGATGATCCAGTTCCACATTGTTTCATGCGATACTCATGGTCTGCCTGAATCCTAGCAATTTCAACTTGTGCCTCAGCCTCCTTAGCACGAGCCTGAAACTCAGCCTCCTTAGCATTTGCTTGAAATTCAGCCTCATTAACACAAGCCTCCTTAGCCTGAGACTCAGCCTCCTTAGCACGTGCTTGAAATTCATCTTTTTTCACACGAGCCTCCTGCAGGGCTAGCTGTAACTTAGCTAATTCAATCTGCGTTTGCTCATTTGGAGGAGTTACATTAAACAAGCTTTCATTAATCATGCCAACAATTTGATCTTAAGAATGATGAGAGTGAACTGCAATTCCCAATTGTTGAGCAACAAGGTTAAGTTCATTCTTTGTTCTGTTTTCTACATCACACACTGTTTGCACATTTGACAAAAAATCTTTGGCTTCATCAAGCGTAGTAATAGTAGACATCATGAATAAGTAACAGTCACAAAATATCAAGCAATATCCTTATGATAATATCCTGAATATCCTGGCGAGGTCGCTAAATTTATGTTACGGAACAGAGAAAGATAATGTACACTTTAAGTGAGAATACTAAAAATCACTACTGTCCCGTAAAGTTCCAGGTTCAAAACAAAAGAGTTAGGTAAAAGTACAAATTAAAGTTTAATGCTCAAACTAACAACAAAACATTCAGGACTCATAAGGATAATGTAATGGCAAAAAACAGGTTAAATATATGGTTACCTGCAATAGCCTCTATTAACACGAAATTAGCAAGAGCAAATTTACCTAAGTCAGACTGATAAAATGAAAATACACTGGGTAATGCTCAGTTAATGCAAGATAAATTATTACAGATACAAAATATTATTAATGATGATGGACATAAAGATCCCTACATGAATTACAAAAACTTCACTAGGGCTACAAATTAAACTTATGCTATACAGTACAAGAACAAAATGCAACAACACTTATACTCAAATTACACAGCTGCTAGATGGTTGGAGACTTCCTGAGCACTCACAACAATAACTGTACAGGGGAGGACAGAGATGTGAACAAAATGAGGAGTAGATCTAAGTGGCAATGATGCAGAGACTGAGCTCATTATATAGGGGCTGGCAGGGCTTGATACAACTTGTAAGAAGGACGCGCAAATGAAGCCATGGGGACAAAGAGTTGACAATCCCGCTCTGAACAACAGAAAGGACGACTTACTCTACTATAACGGTAGAAGGGGGGAACTGAGGCAGAACACGCTCGTGATCAAACATGCAGCATACTGTGCGTTAAAATTACACAAAGGATGATGAAATCATAGGCTATGTAACAATATATATATATATATTTGTTTGTTTTTGTAGGCTCGAACATGCTTGCATGTGTTGGTCTTGGTCACCTAGTGGCGGCTTTCCATGCTGTTTGATCTCTTGCAGCATCCATATTCAGTCCCTTATCCTTGAGGTCACACTCAGTGACCTCGTCCCAGGTCATTTTCGGTCTGCCTCCAGCAACCCTGCCCCTAACATCAATACTTCTCACATTCTGCACCCAAGTATCATCCCTTATCCTCTCCACATGCCCTAACCGCCTCAGTCTACCTCTCCTCATCACAACATCAATATATTCCAGTCCCATCCTACTCTTCAACTCTTCCATCGTAAAGTTAGCCCCACCCAGTCTTCGCATGCAGGGATGAGCTGCACATCCACCTAATCATTGTCATTTCTGAATGTTTGAGCCTGCTAATATCCTCTGCATTTACTGCCCAGGTCTCACAATCACGCAACATTGCACTCCTAACACATGCTGCATACAGTGATCCTTTAGCACAGAGGGATGAGAAGGAACAGCTCCTTGAACTTCTTCCAACCACTCCTCACTGTAGCCACAGAGCCCCACCTCCAGAACATAACATGTCACCCAAATCACAAAGCTCTTCCACACACCCAAGAGACTCACAGGAAGTTCAGTCCTTTCATGCCTGAGATCTCCACCTGCCATCCCCAACACATGGCACACATGAAATCAGAATTATCCCACTGTCTACCCCTGATACCACTACATTTCCTATGCACCCATTTATCACAGACTCTGCATACACACTCACACACACACACACACACACACACACACACACACACACACATATATATATATATATATATATATATATATATATAAATATATAAAATGAGCCTCTGTGGTACAGTGGTAAAGTGTGCATTTTCGTACACTGAAGAACGAGGGTTCGCGCCCCGCCAGGGTCATAAACTTTGGAGCATTCTTCTGGCCACGTACTGCATTGGCGGACATCAGGGGTGCTGTGGTTGAACCAGTGTCGCATACTATAAAGCATGCTTGCACCCAGTCGGCTTGCGCGGGACGATTACACTTGGTTCACAGACTACACAACATCCAAAGCCACTCCAACACTACAGTACACTTACAAGCACATCTCACTCTACATACAATCTCTACCAGACAGCGTAAGCCACTTGGTAGAGATACATTGCCTGTATCATCCCCGCTTCGGGTGGGATAGGCCGATCCTAAGATGATATATATATATATCAGTTATTCAAAATATACTCACATGCACAAGCTAGTTACCTGGAGCAAATGGCACCTCATGTCAGTGCTACCAACCTTCTGTATGACGTTAAGCAGAACGCACCAAAACTTGGGCCTTTCAGCAGATGGTTTCACCAGATTTCAGGACACGACTTTTGTCTTTGTACCTGTACAATATTCATGGTCATTAGTGGTGGTGACTTTGTCATCAGTGTCTTGGTGTGTTATTACAAACAAAAATTTTCTTCAAGATTTTCCCTGATGGTTCTCCTGCAGTGCTGTTACCAGATGGAGGTGCTGCATACCCTAACTTCACATCTAGACTTAATTGTCAATGATTGGCGGGACTAGGACACTCTGTGCTTCATTCAAGAAGGCCAATGCCATATGACATCACAGACACGTTCGGGTGCATCACGGACAACCTGCAGTCACTCCCACCCCCTGCTGTGTGATGGTGCTGTGCCTTCTGGCATTCACCCTTCCTGTGTTTACCTGCTGCTGAGACTGAACAGTGGTCGCTTCAAGGATTTCAAGATTCAAGCCGACATGTTCTTGTCGGTTACTGCAACATTATTAGCTCTATACAACACTTACACTTAGTAGTCCACACACGTTTAGCGACAGTTCAAATTCGTGGTTTAAAAGCATATTTGTTTGCAAAATTCTGTGATATTTTTCTCATTTACTATAGCTAATCCTCAATAGTTTGCTTCCATAATGGAGCCCACTCCATTTTCTCTGTACTTTACCAGGTACTTGTTCATTCTTACAAATTTAGTTTATTCATAAATTAATATATAACGTATACCAGAGGCTTCCTTCCTGTCATTTGTGTATATATTTGTTATGAGTAGTAGTGTGTACATGATATTCATATCACCATACCCATATCTTTATTCCTCTTATTATTTTTATATATTATGTGTTCGTATCTAGTGTGTTTATGTTTACCTCCACCAAGAGGGTAATGTTTTACCCTGCATTTGATTGCTTGTCTGTTGGTTTGTTTGTCTGTCCATTAGCAGGATTGCTCAAAAAGTTATGAACGGATTTTGATGAAATGTTGTGAAACGGCGGGCCATTACCCGAGGAAGAATTATTAAATTTGCGGGCGGATCTGGATCCAGATCCTGCACAACATCTCCAAATGTTTTCAATGAATTTCAATGAAATTTTGTAGAAAGGTGGGCCAAGGATCAAGTAAGAATTGATTAAATTTAGGGGCAGATCCGGATCCTATATCCACGGATCCGAATCTGGATCCATTTTAATGGCATTGGCCAAGGTATGCGCTGAGTGCTTTTTGGTTTTTTACTACCGGTATTTTTCCCTAATTGTCATTGTATCAACGGTATGGATTTCCGTGTATGATGCATTTTTTCCATGCATTTAAATGCAAAACAAGAAATATTGTGATTCCTCAGTCTCACAGCCTTCTGAATAGTCATGTTTTTTAACTTGCCGGACTCCGTCCGGGCAATGTATTACATTTGGTTTGGTTTGTTTGTTTCTTTGTCTGATAGCAACATTATGGAAGAATGGCTAAATGAAATTACATGAAACATTCAAGATATGTGGGCACTGGTCCCAAAAGAAAGTGATCAAATTTTGGAGGTAATCAAATGATCCTGAAAGATCGGAATCAAGGTCACAGATTTTCAAAGGGCAATAACTTGAAACCGGTTGAAGATAGAGATGGTTACTGTGTAGAACATACAGGAACTCATAATATGGTCTTTCATTTGGCACCAAGACCTTTGACCTTGAGTGACCTTGAAAAGTCAAACTCAAGGTTATGGATATTCAGGGGGTTGTAACTCGAAACTCGTTGAAGATAGATATGTATTGTTATCAACATACAGGAAGTCCATATAGGTTTTTAATTGGTATCATGACCTTTGACCATCAGCGACCTTGAAAGGTCAAACTGAAGGTCGTGGATATTCAGTGGGCTATAACTCAAAACTCATTGAAGGTAGAGATACTTACTATTATCAAGATATAGAAAGTATCATATGGGCTTTCATTTGGTACCATGACCTTTGACCTTGAGTGACCTTGAATGGTCGAACGCAAGACCAAGGATTTTTAGAGTGCTTAACTTGAAAACATTTGTGCCATTTCCTTAGACTTCAGTTGTGTACTGACAACAGATGGCAGTAACGAATATTTAATAGCAATAAATTAACTGCTGTTGGGCTAGGTTTGTTGTACTTGCCACCACTTGTCTGATTCTGTTATAAATTTGAGTCCAGTCTCAGAGGAAGAGAAAGAGTGTTGAGGCTCGACTAGGGTGGGCTAAAAGATGAATAAAATCCTTTGCATGATGCTTTACTTGTGAAGCCTCCCCACACTTCAGCTTCACCTGTAGTTAAAACTGAAGTTATTTCACAAACTAACCCTCATACTGTCCAGGAGAAACATTTTTGGACACACTGTTTGTTCTCCTCTTTACTGGCTAAAACAACGAATTTCAGTAATTAACCAGTATATTTAAGTTTATGAATACTGTATATGAAAAATTTTGGAGTATTGTTAGTACAACTCAAAGAAATAATAAATGGACCTAATAGCAGGAGGTGTCCACACTACATCATGGTGAAGGGCACACGATATACATGGTAGTGTTGAGCAATCAGTTGAGTACGAGACATCCAAATTCTTGACTTCTGAAGATTTTCTGCCACATTTTCTGGGAAGGAGAGTATGGCTATGAAGGATGTCGATGAAACACTTTATTGTAGATGGTGGTCCTTTGTCAACCCGCTGTACTTCCATACATACTGGTTAACACCAAGGAAACTGGACTTGTTCCAGGTCAGGGCAAGGCTTGAACACTACTTGAAAACCGACAATGGCCATGCTGAACCCAATCTCAAAAGTAGAATTTCTTTGCTGGAACTTGGTTGGAGTCCACTCACAGACTTACACCCCTTGTAGGGGATTTGAAGTCGATGTATTAGCACATAATGGGGCTATGAGAAGAAAAAGCTCCAGGTTGGAGCTTTTTCTTCTCATAGCCCCATAATCATAAAGAGAGAGAGAGAGGGTCTCTCCCCTCAGTGAAGTGCCCAGCCTTCCCTCAAGGACCCTAATGATAAAAGTTTTTAACTTCCTTTGATATTCCTTTCAGGAATGTGGATAAATATCACAAAATATATATGGAAACTCACTGGTAATATATCATCCTCAAGTGCCATCGTTCAACTGAAAATAACAAATACTGAATCAGTGTAAAGAATACATAACATCATGACAAAAATTTATAAAATCATGGGATGTTATGGTGTAAGGAGTAAAAATATTATTGGTATTTATTTTCAACCTGTACAACACTCTGGTTAGCCTCGTCCTCATTCTGGGACAGCTTTCCCAACACTTTGCTTCAGCCACAGATAATAACCCTGCATTCAACATGTCTTCACCTCAAAATATAACAGTTTAGATCTCGCCAAAAAGCCATCGAAAGGATAAAAATATATTCAAACGTACCTCTCAGACTGTGTTGATGTTATGTGCAATATTAGCAGTACAAAGTTTGAGGATAAGTTTTATTATTTTTTTAATCCATTCACGTTTTAACCCATAATTGCATGATGGGATTAGTTTGACTCCACGATGTTGTTTTTCGCAGATAATTTTTCGTCTTTCAACTAAACTCTTTCCTTCTGTGACTTTTAATGTTATTGCATGCAGCATGATCTTGCAAAGTTTCAAGGTTTTTACTGTTCTTATATGACGGGTACACAGTGTTTATTCGTTTCTGCACGACTATGGTCAAATTGACCCCAGTGCTTTTAATCCATATTATCTCTTCATAATCATGTTAAATTACTTCGATAATTTGTCCAGCTGTATATCCAAGTCAAATTCATGCATCTGCTCACACACTTGCACTATATGCACACACATACACACACATACACATTCAAAGATACACATACCCATACTTACGTGCATACATACACAAACATGCACTTGTTGTTGGCATGGGTGTGTGAACGCGAGAGACCTTAGCGTCCATATGTGGGTGGAGGTATAGTGTCATCATTTGTAAAGTAAAATGCCGTCATTTGCAAGACAAGGTGTCGTATGTGTCTCTCGGCTTGCACTTTATGACTTGTCTTGTGTGGTAAAGTTACATGATGGCATGAAGAGTGGCAGTCCGTGAACAGAATTCGATGAGAGCTGGTGTGTGGCACCGTATACAGAAGTTTCGAGTGAGGCAAAGTTCCAGCACAAATTGGCATTGTCTTTTGCCACGATTATGGCTAAACAAAGAATTATAACTGGTGCTGATATATGAAGTATCATACATGCTTTTGATTCAAAAGAAGAATGTGATGAAAATATTAGCGAAGAAAATTTTTTTACCCCTGAAGAAACTACCAGTGAAGAATGAGAAGAATCATCAGGTGAAGAAACAGCATCAGCATCCACCAGGTCCTCTCCAGTAAGTGTCTTGACTACTCCTTCGGGTGAAAAATGGAGAATGGCTACTACTCAGTCTGTTTGGGGACAATGACAGTCGCTGAATGTAATGCGGGAAAGAGCTGGAATCACTGGGTATGCCATTAAGATGATTACTGAAAACTCATCACCAGCATTGGATCTCATTTTCGCTACTATGATGTATGAAACTATACTCACTGAAACAAACAGTCAAGGGAAACGAGTGAAAGCAGGTTCCTGGGAACATATTTGAAAATATGAATTGAGGCCATGTACTGGGATGTTTATATTGAGAGTTGTGTACATAAGCAAGAATTAGTCTGTACCCTCTCTGTGGGACTCATCTACCGTCTTGCAAATTTTCTCAATGACAATGTCAGTGAATTGCTTTGAAGAATTTGCCACCACCTGTGATTCAACAACCCTGCTACCAGAAACAGCCGACTAGTCTCACACAAATTAGTGGCTGAGTGTCTTCTTCTAGATGGGTTTACGCACAATTCCCAGTTGTGCTAATGGCACACTGAATGTGTCACTGTAGACGAGCAGCTGTATCTCTTCAGAGGTCACTACTTAAACATATAGCATATGCCTTCCAAAGCAGCCGAATATGGATTCAAGTCTTAAAATATTGCTGAAGCAAAAACATGTTACGTATTCAACACTATTATATGCACTGGATGAGAAGAAGAAAAAACCTACGAGCCAAAGAAGAAACCCAAGGTAATTCACCACTACAGTACCACGAAAGTGGAGGCGATTATTTGGACGAACAGGTTGGTACCTACAGTGTAAAATACGGCCTGTGGTAGTGTGATGCACTTTGCTTGATCTTGCCTGCTACAATGCATTTGTATTATACAAAGAAGTTTTTCCATCGTACATGAAGACATGTAGAACAAAAGTCATGTATATACGTTTCTCACTGAATTGGGAATGGAGCTGAGTTAATCATATCATGCTTCAAGGACTCAACATCCGGAGGCCTCAGACAGTCAGGATTCATCCGAAACTGGGAGAAAAGGATGCAGATGTGCGTTTTGTCCATGAATCAACAACGAAAAGTAGCCAGGAGTGTGCAGTGTGTGGCAAATTTATATGTCGTGAACACAGCATAATAAGCTGCACATCGTGCTAGAGTTCTGTTTTATGTTGAATATTGGAGTGATCTGTTTGATTTTTGTAAGTTCAAATAAACAGTTTGTATTGATATAAATTTCTTATTTGGTGAATGTAAATTGCAAACAATTTTTGGTTAGCTATATTGAAGATTAAACCTGAGTATATCAACTACTGTAAATCAGCCAGATATTAGTAATATACCACTGGGATCAATTTGACCCCAGTCATGCACGAGGAAATAATGAAATTTCCATGCATCCACGGCTTAACCCTGGTAGCTTCACTGCCGATGTTCTAAGTGTCTTCCTTCAGAGATGCATCTTAGATCTAAGCCTACAGTCAGTTCAAGTGTGCTTTGATCACTACCTTCGGGACTGGTTGGATTTTTCGTATGAATGACAGGACCAAGAACAGTGTTGATCCTGTGATGTGCTCAGGGCTAAGGCACGAGCTTGGTAAACAGATGCTGATGCATTGGATTGCCTAGATATTTCTGTGTTGCATAATGATGACCATACAGCGATACCTAAAGCCAGTATAATCTGCCTAGTTGAATGCATGCAATTTATTTTGTGTCTTCGTGACAAGGACAGTGTTAAAGCTGTCAAGTCTGAGTATAAATCCACAGACCTTTTGGTTAAACTAGCAGAGAAAATTAAGCTGGAAGGCTGTCATTCATACCCACCTGCCACTGCACTTGTAACTACTTCCAGGGGAATTACTCGTGTTCTAGCTGCTTCTGCAAGTCCTGCCTTTACTGTTACAGGCACAAAGCCAAAGAAAAAGCCATTTTGTGCTGTATGCAAGAAGTTGGGCCAGGCAACAGATAAATGTTTCTTTAGGAAGGGCCCAGATAACTCAATCCCTGCCTGTGCATCGTGCAGTACCCATCCTCATTGGAATTCATCGTCGTCATTCTCCCAGTCGGCCTCTCGCCGTAACCAGAACCGTTCCTTTCAAGACAACTCGTATCGCAGTCCAGTACGTCGTGGCAGTCCTACGGTGTGTTGTCCATCAACCATCTTCTCATGATACAGATCAGTGCTCACTTGTTCTCCAGCAGACAGAATACGCTAAATGTAAGTCACGTCAGTTGGGGGGAGGTCAGTGCCATCAGTCAAATGATAAGGTTAATTTTTTCATCAAAAATATTTACCACCGTTTCACTCATAGCTGCACTGCAAAAGGTGGATATTGTGTCTGTCCCTTGGCAGGTCGGCAGATGTAAGTTATAACTTGCCATGGACTCTGGTGCATGAGGTAACATCATTTCCCAGTCTTCTTAAATGAACTAATAAATTACATGTCACACACACATTGGCCCATGCACCCACATGATGCCCTGTTGTCCGGTGTCACTGGGGATCTCGTAGATATTGCTCGTACACCTCGAATGTCACACTCTGCTCAGCCCATTATTGCTGATTTTCACATACAAAGACATTTCCCGTACCAGCAGATGGCTTACTTGTTCTTGAAACTGAGTTAGTACGACATTGGTGCTCATCTTTGCGTGAATTCTGCTACTCATAATCAAGTGAGTCATAATGTTTTGTCTCCTTCCAGATCTTCATTTCATTTAGGTATCATTCTGAAAGTAATTCCTTTCCAGAGTTCTGGGAGTCTTTATACGAAGTTTTCAGGATTAGATTAGGAGTCCCTCATCGTATGTGACACCCCTCCTGGTATACTCAGTGACATCTCGAATGCAAGAGACTCATATTGGATCCTGGTTTCTGCTAAGCTGTTGGGTGGCCAATGCCTCCATAGTCAAACCCTTACAAGGATTCCAGTTTGGTTGCCAGATGTGCGTGAGAGTATGGATGTTGTGTGCCCGCGTGAAACAGTACTTGTGAAAGGCTTGTCACTTGAGCCTGCATTAGGTATGGTGAGGGCCGGAGGTCTGACTGACATTCTTAATCTTAATAGGATTGGTGACCTTATTACTATGAAAGATGACTGTTGTTTAGCTTGTTGATTTGCTTATCATAGTAAGGTCAGCGAGGTGCAGAATAACTTCCTCACTGCTTCTGTTCAGTCTACCCCACAACAGTCTCTTGACAATAAAGGGTTAGCCTCCTTACTGATCACTCTTACGAAAGAGAAAAATTGCTGGATCATGTTAACGAGTTCTCTGGCATTCTTGCCCCTCCTAGTGAGTCACTGGGTAAAACAGATTTACTGCAGCACCATATTATCCTTAAGTCAGGGGCTCAACATGTATATACCTGCTTATTACCTCCCTCATTGTCAAAGACAAGCCATAGAGGAGGAAGTGTCAAAAGCTTTAGATGAAAGAGTTATTATTCACTCAACCTCTCCATGGAATTTTCTTCTCCTTGTTCCAAAGAAATACGGTGGATATTGTCGTCATTGACTTCCACTGCATTAATGAATTAACGGTCCCCGACTGCTATCCTCTGCCCATTCTTCATGAAATACTGCAATATTTGGGTAAAGGAACTTCTGTTTTAGCAGTCTTGACTTACAAGTGGATACTGGCAGATTCCGGTAGACAAAGAATCGAGACAGATAAAACAGCTTTCAGTACTTGTAAAGGTCATTTTGAGTTCATCTGAATGCCTTTTGGGCTTTGTAATGCACCTCTGACATTCCAGTGCATTATTAATATCTCGTTTGCTCGATACTCGGTATTAATGTTTTCATATACCGATATAACCTTATCATTGTGAGTAAAGGCTCTGAAAGTCATTCCTCAAAACTTCATAAAGCCCTCTACAAGCTCCAAACTGCTGATTTTAAACTCGAGCTCTCCAAGTGTTGTTCATGAAGTCAAAAGTCAAGTTCTTTGATCTTGTAGTGGATGGTGATGGGATCTATATAGTCCCAGAACGATTCAGGCAATCTGAGATTATCCAGCACCTACCAGTGCTAATCGCGTTAAGAGTTTCTTTGGTATAAGCAGTTATTACCACTGCTTTATCAGAAGGTATGCAACCACTGCTTCATCCCTCATTAAGCTCTCGAAGAATGATGTTACTTTTCACTGGGGACCTGCACATGACAAGGCAAGAGTGTTAGTGATATAAAGAGTGTACTCACAAATGTACCAATTCTAGCTTTTCATGATTATGCCATACCATTCACACTATGTTCGGAATGCTTACTCGTTTTGGATGCTGTACTCATGCAGCAACATACTAATGGCTGCTGGCATACCATTGCTTATTCTGGCCGTGTTATTAATGTTACAGAAAAGCGTTACTCTGTGACTCATCTTGAAACCCTAGCTGTTGTTTGGGCTCTCAAGCATTTCCATGACATCATTTATGGCTATAATATCACTGTCCATACAAATCATGCTGCAGTTACTGAACTTTTCAAAGGCCAGAATCTTACAGGCAAACATGCTCAATGGTATTTAACAATATGAGAATTTGAGCCTACGTTTACATATCTTCTGGTCCATGGAAACGTACATGCTGATGCCACAATATTCCTGTTAGTGTTATACGACAGTTGTCCAACTTTTGTTCACAGACAGCTTAGGAGGGACAATGCAAGGATCCCCTTTGATCCAGAGTCATATATGTTCTCGTGTCTGGAGATGAAACCACTCTCCCGAATTTACCAGCTCCACTAACATAGTTTGAACCACGAGGTCTGTTATGAAAGTATCCAACCTTACGCTGTAAAAAATTAATAGCTAACCTGTTGAGCTAGGACATTAGCCTCCCTCAAAGTAGGCCCCTTCTGACTTGACATACGTAGCCCAACGTTCACTCCACTGCCTGAATCATTTTTCAAAGTCAGTTTTCGTTTTTCCTGCAGGTGCTTTGTCGCCTTTGTCATGATCTCGTCTCTTGGATGAACGTTGCTCAAGATATGTTGGGCTGTGCAAATCGCGATCCAGACCTTCTGAAGGCTGTTAGCGCTGGATATAAGACTTGGGTGTATGGGTACGACCCAGGAACCAAGGCACAGTTCTCCCAGTGGAAGCATGCAGGATCGCTTTGGCCAAAAAAAAGCACGACAGGTCCGCAGCAAATTTACACTCGAATATCGACTTTTTTTTTTTTTTTTTTTCCGGCTACTGTGGTGATGTGCTTCATGTTTACACGCAAGGTCAGACAATAAGCAAACATCATTACCACGATGTTATCCATCATCTTCGTGACCAGATTGTTGAAAAGCAGCAAGTTGGAAGCTGCATCATGACAACACCCTTGCCCATTCTTCTCAAAATAATGATTAAGAAATTTTTGGTAAAGCACAACATTCCGCAGGTCTGGCAGGCTCCCTACTCGCCAGACATGACTCCATGTGACTTGGTTATTCCCTAAGCTCAAAACTCTGCTGAAGGGTTCCCAACTTGAGAGAAGAGAAAAGATCATGACGAATGCGACGAATCTCCTGCAGGATACCGAAAACTGGCTTTGATAAATGTTTCAGGCAGTGGAAAGAATGTTGGACTATGTGTCATGTCAGAAGGGCCTACTTTAAGGGAGATTTGTATCCTAACTCAACAGGTTAGCTATTTGTATTTTTAGAGCTTAAGGTCGGTTGCTTTCTGAACAGACCTCGTATATCAAAACATGTTCTACAAGTGTGTCAGATTGTTCAAGTCACAGGTTTTCCAGCTTGTGGTTCCATTAACTCTAAGGAATCAGTTCTTCCTCTGGTGCATGATGTTCCACAAGCAGGACATCTTGGGAGAGACGGATGTTTACGTGAGGCCAGAAAGAATTATTATTGGCTTACAGTGTGAAAGGATATTGAATCGTGCTCACCACAAGGGTACTGTTGGAGAGCCTGTTCTTACTCTTGGAAATCCTACCCCTGAGAAACCTTGTGAAACTGCAACCATTGATGTACTTCAGCTTCCACGAAGCTATCATGGCTCTCATTATCTCCTCATTACCACTGATCATTTATAATGGTTTGTTGTCTTGGTGCATCTTGTTACTAAGTCAGCCAGTAAAGTGGCTCGTGATATTGTTACTTACATAATCTCCCATTTACTACTCCCAAAATGTTGTTGTCTGATAATATCAGTGGGATATGTAATCAAGTCCTCGAGGAAATCTGTCGCCAGTACAAGATTAAGCAATTATTTGTCACACCTTGTCATCAAACCTCAAATGGTCTAGTGGATTGTGCTAACAGAAAGACTTTGGAAATTCTTAGCTCTCTTGTCAGTTTCATGCAGCATGCATGGCAGGATTGGTTGCCCCAAGTGGCTGAATCTGTTATTGCCTCTGTTAACTCATCAATGGGCAAATCTCCCTATTGCATTCTGTATGATCATGACAGTGTCCTCCCAGATGATATTCACTGCCATATGCCATGACCATCTACAGTGTTGATGACTATGCGAAGACTCAGGTCTCCATGTTTCAGTTCATCCATAATGATGGTCGCAAGAGTCTAGGGGCTTCTACGGCTGAGATGATTTACAAGCACCATACTCGTAAATAAGCTGAATTATCCTATATTGACGCTGCATTATCCTATATTGACGTCGGAGATGCTGTCATGAATTACTCTCCAGAACCTTCAAACTTTCACCTAAGTTTTATGGGTCATTCTGTGTATTGGCTAAGGAACATGATAATCAGTACAAAGTTAGGAAACCAGACACTCAGGCATCTGAAACTGTTCATGTTGATAGGTTTAAGATGGTTAGCCCAGGGTTGTTATCTAATTCTCATGCAGGACCTGATTGCTCATCTTCTTCAGTACGTGATTCGGCACCTCTTTCATGTCATGTTGTTGATGATTACCGAAATAAGTTTCATTCAGCTTTCAGAAAAAACTGGGTTTCACCGACTTACTTCTTCATTTCTGCAACATTCGCGGCCTTTCCTCTAACTTTCTCTTTGTTGAACATCACCTCTTCTCCTCTAAACTTCACCTTCTCTTCCTTACCGAGACTCAGCTGTCAGAGGGAACTGACAGCAAACCCTTTTCTGTATCCTCCTACTTTCTCTATACTCATTTAAAAGCGAAAGGGGGCTATTGTGTATATGTACGCAGCTTCTTATCTTTCTCTCGTGTTCCTGAACTTGATTCTTCTGAATTCTGTACCCTCTGGCTTCGGCTTTCCTGTCATTCTCTGACTAAATATATCTGTGCTGTTTACTTTTCCCCTAATACTACTATCAAAAATTCTTTGACCATCTTACTTCTACGATGGAACACATTCTATCCATTTCTCCTTTCTCTGAAATCTCCATTCTAGGAGATTTCAGTGTTCACCACCACCTTTGGCTCTCCTCTCCTTTCACTAATCCTCCTGGTGGACAAAAACCTTCATCTTTTATATCCTTAATGACCTAGAGCAGCTTGTACACCACTCTACTCGAATCCCTGACCGCCTTGGAGAGAGCTCCAACATACTTGACCTCTTCCTTACAACTAATCCTTCTGCTTACGCCGTTAATTTTTCCTCTCCGTTGGGCTCCTCTAATCACAATCTTATTGCCTTAACCTGTCCTATTGCTCTGGTATGGCCTGTGGACCCTCCAGAAAAACATCAACCATGGCACTTTGGAGCTGCAGATTGGGAGGCTCTCAGGCAGTACTTCTTTGATTTTCCATGGAATGATTATTGCCCGCCATGGCCGGGAGCCATCTGAGTGTGCCTTGCGCATTACAGAGGTTATTCTCTCGGGTATGGAAGCATACATTCCTTTCTCATATCCTTTGGCTATTGCATGAATGCCTTGGTTTAATCACGCTTGCTCTAATGCTGTCCACAACAAGGAGACGGCCTATGAAAGGTACAAGAGCCAACCCACCCCTGAATCGCATCTTTTTTATGTTTCTGCCCAGAATCGTGCTAAGTCTGTTCTTCACTCAGCTAAAAATAAATTTCATTCGTACTAAATGCTCTCAACTCTCCAACTCGAATTCTTCCTGCTCCTTCTGGCACCTTGCCAAAAACTTTTCTAACAACTTTACTTCATCATCCTTCCCTCCTCTTTTCTACTCTGATGGCTCTGTAGCTATTCCTTCTACTGATAAAGCGGATCTCTTTGCTCAGACTTTCTCCTCTAATTCCACCTTAGATGATTCCGGTGCTGTTCCTCTATCACTTCCTCCCTCTGACTTCCTCATGGCTAACATTAAAATTTCTTCAGCTGATGTTTTTTTCTGCCATCACTGGCCTTAATACTAACAAGGCATATGAGCCTGATAGAGTCCCTCCTGTTGTCCTCAAGAACTGTACATCAGTGCTTACACCCTGCCTGGGTAAAGTCTTTTGCCTTTGTCTTTCAGTTTGTACCTTTCCTTCTTGCTGGAAGTTTGCTCTCATTCAGCCAGTCCCAAAGAAGGGTTCTCAACCTTTTAACTATCGTCCAATTGCTTTAACATCCTGTATCTCAAAAGTTTCGAATCCATTAAAAAAAAAAAAAAAAAAGCATCTGTCCTATCACAACCTCCTTTCTGATCGTCAGTATGGGTTCCGTCAGGGGTGCTCCACTGGTGATCTTCTCGCCTACCTTTCTGACTCCTGGTCATTCTCCTTTCGGGACTTTGGCGAAAGCATTGCCATTGCACTTGACATCTGAAAGGCTTTTCATCACGTCTGGCATAAATCTTTAATTTCCAAACTGCCGTCTTACGGTTTCTATCCTTCTATCTGTGCTTTCATCTATAGCTTCCTTTCTGGTCGTTCTTTAGCCGCTGTTGTAGACGGCCATCGTTCTTCTCCTAGATCTATCAACAGTGGTGTTTTTCAGGGCACTGTCCTATCATCAGCTCTCATTCGTTTATTCATCAACGATCTTCTAAGCTGTACATCAAACCCTATCCACTCATACACTGGTGATTCCACCCTTCACCTTTCCATTCGGTTCCTGCAACGTCCATCTCAGCAGTTACTTCAAGAAACAAGGGATGAGGCTATGGCACACCTAATGTCTGACTTTGTTCGTATCTCTGACTTGGGTAAAAAATAATCTTGTTTTTAATGCATCAAAGACTTAGTTTTTACACCTATCAACCCGACAGAATCTTCCATAGGAGTACCCATTAATGTTTAATAATATCCAGCTCAAGCTTGCATCATCCTTGAACATGCTTGGGGTTTCATTCACACGGGACTTATCTTGGAAAGATCATATTAGATCTCTTGTAAAATCAGCTTCCAAGAGATTAGGTGTGCTAAGCCGATTCCATACCTTCTTTACCCCTGCACAGTTGTTGACTTTATACACGGGTTTTATTCGCCCCTGTGTAGAGTACAACTCTCATGTGTGGGGTGGCTCCCCACATACAGCTCTTCTCAATAGAGTGGAGTCAAATGCATTTCGTCTCATTAACTCTCCTCCTCTTACTGGCTCCCTTCAACCTTTGTCTCTTTGCCGCACTGTTGCCTCTTTAACTCTTTTCTATCGCTACTTCCATGGTCACTGCTCCTCTGAACTGTCTGCTTGCATCCCTCCACCTATATGACGGGCGCGTAGCACCCGTCTAGGAACAATCTCTCATCCCTTTTCTGTCCAACTCTCTAATGCAAGAGTTAACCGTTACTCCCAGTCCTTCATTTATGCAATGGGTCAATCCCGGAACTGTCTCCCTCTGTCTGTATTTCCTACTTCCTATGATCTCCACTCTTTCAAACGCAGTGTGTCTAGGCATCTCGAATTTAACAGATCTTGAATTTGGCTCACTTCTGTATTGTTTTTGTTTTTTTCTTGGAAGTAATTGTTTGCGGGCTCCTGGCCTTTGGTTCCTTCTTATTCACATAAAAAAAAAAAAAGACAACAGAAATGGCGTTCTTCCCATTTCTCCTCTTCTTGGTGTTGACCTATGCCACTATGGATCCTCCTACAGCCTATGGTGTCCTCAAGCCTGGTGTACTGGTCGCTCAGATTTGGGACCTAGTCTTCACGGAGGACACAACTTGTGTAAATTGTAAAGTATAAGATTTCCTGACAGCCCCAGAGGAAACTAATTTTTTTCTTCACTCGCCTGCGGGAACTTTGTTCCATATTACATATCCAGTTCATTTCAGATTTGTCAATTGAGCATGATCACCTTCTTAATCTTCAACTAGCTAGAGTTGATAAGTTGCTAGATTCCATTCATTATGCTCACAGGAGATGGCCTTTAGACCTTGATGATCTTCAACTGCATTGTAGATGTCAACAGAAACATGTTCTTTTTTGTTAGAATTGCCTCTATGTATCTCATTGGTATGGTCATGGTTAGTGATGTGTCTGAATTAGGTAGAAACATGCATGAACAACCACTGATGCTAAAACCCATCAAAGAACGATCACTCAGACTTATAAGGCCATAAGAACTTTGTTTGATTCCATTAACAGCATTACTCATACGACCAGTCATTTATCACGAGTTGTTACCGACTCTCTTACCACTGTGCTAACTGTTGAAAAGTTACTCCTTTTCTCTGAATGCCCACTGGCTGCCAAGTCCATTGCCTCAGTAACCAACCATACTGACGTTTTCATAAGTGACCTCGTAGATGCAGGTCTCAGTCTTGTTGGTTCTAAACTTCTGCCAGTTGATTACGGTATCTTACCAGCGCTCTAGACATAGTGGTTGTGAAGGATGGTTTAATCCCTATCTTTGATCAACAGCACAATGAGTTTTATCATCCACTGCTTGAGGTTACCCTCGCTCATCAGAGTACAGTATTCTTGTTCACATTCCAGTGATATCCTCCTCCCATTTCAGTTGCATCTAATTTCTTTTCCTTTTCTGGCTAATGGATCCATGCTCATAAACCTGAAATTAGTGTAGTCTCTAATGATAACATGTATGCTGCTATTTCTGACCCTGAAGTTCTGAACTAATGTAAAATGTTTTACATTTCCATGTCTGTCCGACTTTTCCTTTTGCATTTGTCCCAGCACACAGGGTATCATGCGAGGTTTCCCTTGCTTGCAGTAATCATTCCAAGGCACTTGGTGTTTGTCATTTCACTCCCATTCCACTTCAGTGGTTCATGGTCATTTGAATGCAATGTAGTTTTTCTACTTTCCCAGTAACACGAAGGTGACATTCACGTGTCGCAAGTGCCGTTCTTATGTTCTAACATTCGGTTATTAGTCAGTTCCAGATTACTCTGATAGTATGGAGTAGTCCCCGTCATGACACTCCCAAGACTTTGACACATTGCTTTCATGGTTAGCCCATTAATGGATCTTCATCCACTGGCTCCTCTTCCGAATGTCTCCTTTGGAAACCTCCCTGTTATCTCAGATCATATAAAGTTCCTTTTCTGTGTCAATGACAGTGAGTTTTTTTTTCCATCTTTGAGACCCTCCCTTCCTATCTATCACTGCATATCTTTCTTCTTAGTGTCCTTGTGCTTTTTTGTTTGCCCTTAGTTTGTGCGTGCTAGCCTTCTGTTTTAAATGTGTTTCATCCAGATATACTATTAAGAGGTCTTAGAAGCAAGCTCGCTCTCAGTCAACTGCTCACAGATAGCTGCTTAGCTAGCTCTGCACACTACAGTGTAACATGGTTAGGTACACATTAGTTAGCTTCAATTTTAATTTATGCAATCGAGAGGACACGTTTAAGTGGTGGCCAAGCGATCTACCAGTCCCAAAGATGTATGTACAGTATATTAAAAACAAAACTAAATGAATATTCATTCGTATTCATTTTAATATATACAAGTGTGTTTATCATCTGTTCATACATTTTTCCATGATATATTGTGGCAACCCTATCTGCTGACTCCTATAGATTTTACTAAGTTCATCGTTTTGGGCTGGCCCTTTCATGCCCCGAGGCAGGGCAGACTAGCACAAACTCTCACTGGGGCAGGCTGTGCCATTATGCAATCCTGGCTGAGTCCTGTATTCCTCAAGATTTGAATACTCTATAATTCAAGAATACGAGTATAATCTGCAAAACCTTATTACAAACCTCAAGGTGGACTGAACCTGCAAAACTTAACATTTAACCTTACACCAACTGCCACAGTGGTGAGGGTGTGTTGGTTGGCGACGAATGGGTGGAGTGTGTCATGAATGTAATGAGAGTGAATGAAAGGCTTATTGCAGTGAAAATATAGTTTGGTAAAGTATGATTATAGTTATATTGGCTATGCTCCACAGGTTGGGTTGGATATGGAAGAAGAAGTTAGATTCCTGGATGAATTGATGCATGTAGTTGGTTGTACGGGGGATGATGAGATTCCAGTTTAGGGTAGGGATTTAAATGG